>NC_056625.2:25643700-25951595 GCF_002870075.4 Lactuca sativa | reverse complement strand
TCAGGGCCCAAGAGTGTTCCAGGGC
Source organism: Lactuca sativa (assembly GCF_002870075.4). Classification (NCBI taxonomy): domain Eukaryota; kingdom Viridiplantae; phylum Streptophyta; class Magnoliopsida; order Asterales; family Asteraceae; genus Lactuca; species Lactuca sativa. Next base: position 25,951,570 of record NC_056625.2, on the reverse strand, counting down.
TGTAAACACATGTTTATGGTCCTAAATCATGATTTGAACACGAAATTGAAGGCTAAGGATGCTAATCTATGAGTTAGGGTAGTTACCTTGGTGATTTGAAGCTAGATTTGGATGATTTTTGGACCTAGATCTTGGATTGAGGAGAGAGGTTAGAGAGAGTGAAAAAGGCTTCAAATGAGGCTTAATCAGATGTAAATATGGTTTGGGTTTGGGACACGGTGGAATTCTACCCGATACTGACGTTAACCGAGGCTTTTGGTCGCACCCGAATAAGTTGTCGTAACCCGATATGGTCGTAACTAAATTTTTTCTAATTACTAGTTTGGGGCGTTTTCATGTGTTTCTAACGTGTTTGGATACTTACGAGTTCAAAATAAAAGTCTTAACTTAAATGACCTAATCCAAAAACGAAATCGGAACAATTCGCTTAAGACGAGTTTTACGGGCGGAACGGGTTCCGGCGATGGAAAAACTTCGGGTTGTCACATTATCCCCCCGTTAGAGGGAATTTTGTCCCGAAATTCAAAGATTAATATACAAGTTATGGAAAGGGGTACAGATATATCTGCTTCATCGAATACTTCACGTTCCCAAGCGATCTCAGGTTTCCGCGTGACATTCCAGCGAACCTTCACTATCGGGATATGTTTCGTACGTTTGATTTCTCAGTCTATGATTCTCAATTTGGTCGTCCAGGAAGTTTAGGTATTTCGTTGTTCTCGGTCACATCAAGATGGATTTCTATGGTTTTATTAGATAGGTATTCATTAAGAATAGAGGCCCAAAATACAAGGTGAACGTTGCTAAGATCTGAAGGTATTCGGAGTTTGAAGGCTACGGGATCGATTTCTAATGAGGATCTCGAAGGGTCCAATGTACCTCGAGTTGAGTTTTCTGTGCTTTCTAAAGTGTATCAGATCTTTCCAGGGCTAGACAATTAACAGGACACGATCTCCAACCTGGAATTCCAGAGGTTTCCGTTGTATATCAACGTAATTCTTCTATCGATCTAGTGAAGTTTTCAATCGTTCTCGGATCTGGATGGTCTTCTCGATGGTTTCATGGATAATTTCAGAACTAGTGAGGGTACTACCATGGAATCGATTCTTGGCTAGCTGTGTGTCTCCTATCTTGGCCTAACACATAGGAATCTGTATTTTTGACTTTAGAGGGTTCCAAATGGCGCAGTCTTGATACTGGTGCGATAACTGTTGTTATACGAGGGTTCGATCAAAGGTAAATGGTTGTCCCAAGTCGTTTTGTAATTGATGACACATGCTCCCATCATGTCTTCCATGATCTGAATAACTCTATCACTCTGTCTAATTGTCTGAGGATGATAAGTTGTACTCATATCTAGCTTGGTTTCGAGAGTTCTCAGAAGGAATCTGTCTAAACCTTGAGGTAAACCTGCTAAGTCAACCAGAGTTAATGGACACAGGTATACCATGCAGTCGGACAACATCTTGGATGTGGGTTCGTGTGAGTCTTTCCATATTGAATGATTTTCTGATCGGAAGGAAGTGGGCAGATTTTTATCAAAGGATCGGCATTTACTCCAAATGATATCTTACCCACTCGGGAAACTGGGTAACTTGACGATGCAATCCATGTTAGTCATCTCCTACTTTATTCGGGTATCTGGCATGCTGGAACAGTCCCGAGGGTTTTCTGACTAGGCTTCTCAGGTCTGAGCGAGTAAACGGGGACAGATAGTCATTGTCAATGTCTTATTCGTGTTGTTTGAGCTTTCCTTTCAGCTAAGGGCGCCTCATGTTCATGTCTTTCTGATCGAAGCTATGTTGTAGTCTCTTAAGGTTAGTGAAATTAGCGTACTCGATTCCATTGAGATCATGTCTCTCATCCTTCAGTGCAGGAACTGCTGTTCCTAATTCCAAGTCGTGAGTTGTGTAGTTAACTTCGTGTGCCTTTTGTTTATCTAAAAACGTGAACAACAACTTTTCCTTCTTACCTAAGCAGATAATCTAAACTCTGATTGGATGTACTGCAAAGGACAACGAAGTCCTCTATTTCTTCTGGCAGGGACAGGTTAGGTGTGATGTATAAGTCTTGCTTTAATACTTGAAATGATGTATCTCACTTTTTACTCCAATGAAAGGATACACCTTTCTGTGTCGAAGTGGTTAAGGCCTTGGTGATTTGGAATTTTTTTTTGAATGAGTCTGCGATAATAGCCGGCGAAACCCAAGAATTGACTGGTTTTCTATGGGTGTCTTTGGTGCCGACCAATCCTCTATTGCTTCGACCTTAGTAGGATCCACACGTATGTCTTCATCACTCACTACATGACCAAGGGAAAATGGTTTGACCGAAGGGTATCAATACGAACTCTTAGTGATCATATCGAGTCCTGAATACTGTCTTGGAAACATTATCCTTTTGAACTCGTAGCTGTTGGTGTCTTGATCTAAGGTCTATCTTCGAGGAGTGGTTGGCTCTCTGAAATTGATCGAAGAAGTCATCTAATTAAGCAAAGAGGATATCGGTTTTGACGGTCAACTCATTAAGCCGACTGGATAACTCCTGCATTTCTGCTGGAGCAAAAACGGTATGGAGATTTGGCTACAGGGGTACTTCCAGGGAGTAAGTTGATACGAGACTCAACTTGACGTTCAGGAGGAATTCTTGGGAGCTCTTCGGGAAGGTATCAGGAATATTACAATTTTCGGGGACGCTCTAGAGGTCTTTAACTTTTTGTTTCTCGCTGATTGCATGGCCTAGGAATACCTGACACTCCTTTTGCAGAAGCTTTCGAGCTTTGATGCAGCGAATGATGCGAAGATTTGGGCTAAGCTTGTCGCCATGGATCATGAGAGTCTGGTCAGAGGGGAGATTGAGACGAATAGCCTTTTTCATAATAATGTGTATAGTATGATCGGGACTCAATTGATACATGCCAAAGATAACATCAAAGCTCTTTATTGAAATTGGCATTAGGTTAACGAGAAAAGAATGATTACTCAAGGTAAAGGTACAACTTATGAATAATTCGTTAGCGCACTCATTCTCACCGCTAATCCTCTCAACGATAAATGTTTCGGTTATGAGACGAGGACTATGTTTACGAAGACATTTGAATGAATGACTAATAAAACTTTCTTGACACTAGATTCGAAAAGGATGCGAGCATAAGAATTGTAGAAAAGAAATGTACCTGTGACGTTGGTGGGATCAGCGGTTGCCTCTTCCGGCTTTATAGCCAGAGCCATCCCAGCATAGTTGGCGTGGTTGGTGGTTGCTGCTTTTGGGCAGTTTCGTTTGAAATGTATGGTTTCTCCATAACCATAATAGGCCTGATCGGTACTTGATCCGGAAGCTTGAGTAATTAGTTGAGCTGGTGCTCTGCAGCTTCGAGTAAGGTGGCCCTTCTTGCCACAGTTGGTGCAGATCTTCTCGTGACATGGACCAGGGATACGACGGTGATAACTGCACCTGTTGCACCAAGGAAGGTTACCAGCATACCTAGTGATAGGTGCTTGAGCTGTAGGCACATCAACAGGAGTAGTGGCAGCTTGAACTGCCACAGTTTCATGCCTCTTGGAGGGTCCTTGGGAACTCTGACCCTTTCGCTTTTTCTAGATAACCTTATTACTCTCATCACACTCATTCTGATGCTCCTGAACATTTTCATGGTTTTGGGGATAGGTGATATATCTTGGTTCACCGAACCTGTCTAGGCACAATAGCTTCATTGTAGCCGTCACTGCGGCAGAAACAACCAACTGGAACATCACAGGGTCGAATTGAGAAGGAGGTGGTGACAGAGGGTCGTTGTTACTTGAACTGGGTCCTTTCTTTGGAGACATTTCGATCTAAAATGATTAGGAAGAAGAGGATGGTAAGTCCTCTGAATTAAATCAATAGATATGAAACTAGGGATATCTCTTTATGACAGATATATAATTCTATTAAGCGATAAAGCAGGAATGGATTATCAAGGCAGATAAACTATCGCTAAAGAAATGATCGAGGGGCAATGCTTGAATGAGAATTTTCTACAACAAGGTTGGATCTCGAAATAATCCCATAGTATTTCATGATTCGCGGCGACAATGGCTCATTGTTTGGGGTATTTGGGTAAGTTTTAGGCAAGCTGAACACCACAGTCTCTCCCAAGCACATGTTGATCGTGTCTTGAATGAATATATTTGATCAGGCTATATTGATCCTAGACACGACTACATAACTGCCCAGGTTTAACCGCATCATCCAACACCCATTTACTAATGTTTTGTTCTACTTATAGTTATGAATTTTGACGGTTAGATATACTTTTATACTTTTGAAAATACTTATATTTTGAAGTATACGTTTAGTTCAGAGCACTTAGGCCCCTTAATGTTTATAGTTTTATACCACGTAAAGTTTGGTATACTTAGTTCACTATAAACAAGGGCTCTGATACCAATCTGTCACACCCCGAAACCCAGGGCGGAAACGTTCCGGGGCGGAGGACATCATGAATATCGCAACCAATGTACATAGTAAGCGAAGTAAACACAAAACATTACATTACATAGTTTTCATTACATCTGTTTAAAAGTAAAGTCATACAAGTTTCATAGATACATAAGTTTAAACAAAAGAAAGACGTGACTCCATACGCTCCGTCTTCTGCAAAAGAACACGAGAATACCTGTCTAAGGAGAACCTGAGAATACAAGCAGTTTAAAAATCAGCATAAAGCTGGTGAGTTCATAAGCGGTTTCTTTTATGAAAATGAACAAGATTCCTTTTGTTTTCTGAAAAAGTGGTTATCCAAGAAAATCCCATATTTTTTTAAAAGTAATGTTTAGTTTTCCGTTATGTTACACAAAACTGGTTATGAATAGTTGTTACCCCAGGAAAATCCTATATTTTCCTAAAAGTTGGTTACCAATCCGAAATGTAATGTAAAAGATGTATACTGAAAACCTGATTATCCTTGTGAAGTGTATGTTAGTTTTAACACGTATATAAAACTATCAACATATTAAACTAATTTCAAAGATTATTAATTTACTATATTCATTATTACTAACAAGTAAATCTCTGTTATCCAAATTGCAAGTTCCATAACCATACGATAGACTAGATATGGCAATAAGTATTCCAAATCATTTTATGACTTTCGTCACCCTTGAACCTCTCAGTTCAGCTGTAGCTAGCAGCCAGGTGCGGGGTAGTCAGCCTCGTATTGATCTATACACACAAGTCACGCTCCCTATCGAAGAGATTTTGGTTACAGGGGCGGTCCTCCACTCGCGTATCTTTGTGGAGTGTTCTTCGAGGACGTGTCTCCAATTTATAGGAATAACAAATTTACAAGTAATAATGCGGGAAAAATCCTGTTTAAGTTCTATTTACAAAGACGATCCTCCACTCGCGTATCTATGTGGAGTGTTACCGAGGACAAAACAAATGTACTAATCTAATGCTTCTAACAATAATGTTATGGAACAAATCATTTGTGAAAAATATATAATATAACATTATATAATAAGACATGAAAATCGGTTTGTAAACTGATTCTGCAAGTCAAACAGTTGGTTAATACGGTTTCAATTGTTAAAAGCAAGTGGAATATGAAACAATTCAATAGAAATAATAAGTTTAAGTACAAGATATTCTTGTACTTTTGCTTGTATTCCCCCCCCCCCTGAAAACATTGAAAAACATTGAAAAATGGTAGGGGTATGAACTCACCGGACGAGGAATGTGTCGACTAGGATGCTAAACGTCGGATTGAGGCTTGAAAACATGCGAGGTTCCTATGTAATATTAAATGATACACAAATGTATCTAATTAGACTTTAAATCATTAATTAGATATTATTATACACTCCAAGACGCGAAAACACTTCAAATCAAGTTTTTGGAGTGACCCGGGTGACATCTATGGACGTATATGGCTCGGATATGGAGTTTACTCTTCAAGAGTAAACTCCCAAGAGAGTTTGCGGCCCTATTGACCCAGTCCCCATGAGTTTACGGCCGTAAACTCATGTTGGGGGGTTCTAGAGTGCTAAATGGCCTTATATCATTTTAGGGGTGATGCTAGATTTGTTTTCAAGGCATTGAAATGAAATTTGAACATGATAGGGGCCAATTGAGGAGTTTACGGCAGTAAAATATGTGTTTACGACTGTAAGCTTCCCCACACACCTTCATTTGATGTTTTGGTGGTCTAAGTCAATCATATGTGATTCAACTCATTTTTACAAGTCAAGGGGTGAATTTAGGGCACCATTTAACCCATTTATAGGAGTTTACGGCCCAGGAACCCATTCTTGGGGGTTTATGGCCGTGAACACCAAAGGGAAGGGTTTTCATCAAGTTTAAGGCTTCTAAGTCGATTGTGGTTGTTTCTAGACTTTAATCCAAGGCTATTGGTGTGTTTAAATGGCATTTTAACACTCTAAATTGAGTTTACTACCCATGAAATGGAGTTTACGGCCCAAGCATGTTCTTGGGTAGTAAACTCATGTTTACTCCCCAAAAGTTAAGTTTAAGATGTTCTAAGTCCAATCCAATAAGTCCTTAAGCCATATCTAAGCTCCAATGGTGGTTTGGAAGGGTTTTAAGGCTCAAAAACCCCATTTATATGTGTTCACGGCCCAAGAGTGTCCCAGGGCCGTAAATACATGTTTATGGTCCTAAATCATGATTTGAACACGAAATTGAAGGCTAAGGATGCTAATCTATGAGTTAGGGTAGTTACCTTGGTGATTTGAAGCTAGATTTGGATGATTTTTGGACCTAGATCTTGGATTGAGGAGAGAGGTTAGAGAGAGTGAAAAAGGCTTCAAATGAGGCTTAATCAGATGTAAATATGGTTTGGGTTTGGGACACGGTGGAATTCTACCCGATACTGACGTTAACCGAGGCTTTTGGTCGCACCCGAATAAGTTGTCGTAACCCGATATGGTCGTAACTAATTTTTTTTCTAATTACTAGTTTGGGGCGTTTTCATGTGTTTCTAACGTGTTTGGATACTTACGAGGTCAAAATAAAAGTCTTAACTTAAATGACCTAATCCAAAAACAAAATCGGAACAATTCGCTTAAGACGAGTTTTACGGGCGGAACGGGTTACGGCGATGGAAAAACTTCGGGTTGTCACATTAAGTGAGCATGTTAACGAGTAAAGTTGTATACTTTACCCTTAAAAGGACATTCTCAGTATGTAGATGAAGTATGGAGCTTAGATCTGAAGGATAGGAGCTTAATCTATTAAGATGGCGCAAACAGACTAAGGAACTCATCGAGTCCATAAAGGAACTCTTTATTATTATTTTATTGGTTTTTTGGTCCAAGAAGCATGATCTTTGGGATATAGACATCCCAAGTGAGTATACCATAAGTTTTGGAACCATGGTGGGCTTTCATGGAATAAAGGTGCAAACTTTATGGCCATTGAAGCCCCATGCAAACTATAGGATGTCATTTTGGCCTTTTAAGCTCCAAAAGGCCATGCATGGAGAGAAAGGTGGAAGCTTTACGTGTTCATGTAGTGTTTAGGGTCTAGATCTCTGTTTGTATGCATTAGCTTGGAGTATTGATGGCTTTAGAATCAAGATCTAGTTCCTAAAGAGTTAGGGTTTGAGCTAAACCCGTTAAGTGAGGGTATTAACGAGTAAAGTTGGTAACTTTACCCTTAAAAGGACATTCTCAGGATGTAGATGAAGTATGGAGCTTAGATCTGAAGGGTAGGAGCTTAATCTATTAAGATGGCGTAAACAGACTGAGGAACTCGTCGAGTCCATAGAGGAACTCGACGAGTTGAGTCGAATTATCCCGATTCTGTAAAGGGTAGAACTCGACGAGTCAGAGGAGGGACTCAACGAATTGAATCGTTTTATAACGACAACGAGTAGCAAGGGAACTCGGCGAGTCAAGGGGATGACTCGACGAGTTGAGTCAACTTATAGTGTTGACTTTGACTATGACTAAGCGTTGACTTTGACTTTCACCGTGACTTTGACCAAGGTTGGCCCGTGAAGGGGTCTTGAGAAAGGAATTGTCTCTAAGGGGTGTTTCTGTATAGGGCGTGAGTAGAGCCGGTTTGCAGGAGCAGAAACGTACAATTTTCTCCTGTAGGAACGGGTCGAAGGCACCAATTTCGGCATGTTTACGTATGTTAGTATGTTCCGGACTAAGGTCCGATGCCGGGCAGGGCCCAATGTAGGTTTATATGTTTTTCGGGTTTCGATCCGATGCCGGGGCGGTACCCGATGAATGTCTGTATGCTTGATGTCTTTGTGATTCTTGCATGTGTTGTATCTGTATGTTTCCGGACTATGGTCCGAAGTTGGGTCGGTTCCGGAGGAATGTCTCTATGCTTTTCGGATCTCGGTCTGATGTCGGGCTGGGACCAAGGAATGTTATATGTCTATGATTATGTGATGATGCTTATGTTTATGTGTAATAGTAGATATGCTCATACCGTCATACGTATGCCGAGATTTGCTTGATGCCGGGAGGGGCCCGATGTAGTAGGGCGGGGCCCAATGTATGTTATATGAGATTATGCGATTATATGTATGGTATGTGGTAGCTTGGGGAGACTCGCTAAGCTTCTTGCTTACAATTTTCAGTTTTCGTTTTAGGTACTTCCGCTAGTAAGGGGAAGAGCTCGGGATGACTGCATTGCACACACTGCATTGTTTAGTTTGGTACGGTTTACTCTGATGTTTGGACATGTGATTCTGATATAGTGTTTTGATATGATGTTTTGAGATACTATCACTTATGTTTTTATGAGATGATTTGGGTTATTATGGTTTTATTCATAAATTAAAAATGAAATTTTACGACCGTATTTTTGGGATGTTTCTGCTTGTTATTTTTTATCTGTTGCATATGTCGACATAGTGCGGTTGGGTTAAGGCGGTATTGGTTTGTGTTGTAGGCCAACAAACCCGGGGCAATCCAGTTTTGAGACTGTGGGCCATGACAATCCATTTGGGAGACTGTGGGTTAGGGGTAATCCAGTCAAGAGACAGTAGGCCTAGGGGTAATACAGTTTTATATTGTGGGACTGGTGAGCATGTATTGTTTATGTTCTATTATGTGTGGTATTTTGGGGAAACTCATTAAGCTCTGGCTTATAGTTGGTTTCATGGTTTCAGGTATATCAGATGACTGGGGCAAGGTGAAGGTGTGATTGTACACATCCTCCTGCTGATATATGTTTTGAGAGATTTTTGATATTCTTATTTTATGACTATGTTTTGGAAACAATGCTTTGTATTAATTATGGTTTATGAAAATGGTTTTTGAAAAATGAAAATTTTTATCATGGTTTTTGGGATGTTACATGTTGGTATCAGAGCCCTTATTTGAGAGAACTGGATGAACACTTGTGATTCCAGATTCACACTACGGATATACAAAATATTTTTCAAAATCAAGTCTAAAATTATCGACAGAGAGGATGCAATGTGTACAATCAGTTGGAGCCAAGGAAAGTATTCCCCAAGATACCCACACTTGTTTTTTGTATTGATGATATAATAGAATTGCAAGCTAGTTGGTAGGATAGGGATCTTTAGGAATTGGATGCCAGAATTTCCTGATTTATGATGCTTGATAGCCTAGTAAAAATTTCTTGATATGCTATATGGAACTAAAATTATTATTGTGGCTGCTTAGTATGTGCATCATAATTGTACATAACTAATATTTTATATCCCGAGAATGTTTAATTTAGCTTTATTTCTTTTTCCTTGTTTGGTTGTAGGCTTAGGATAGAATCAATTATTCGACTGCCAATTGAATCAAGTGTTATGTATGATTAGCATACACGAACATCTTCAAGGTTAGTGCAAGTTTCATGTGTGTGTGGTTTGTAGAAGGCCAACATAAGGAATGATTAGCCACTCTTGAGAGGATGAGTATAGGATGTATGCGTATCCTAGTAGTTTAGGTTTGGTGGTTGGGTGGTCTGTGGATATCCTTTGACGCAAATACAGGTAGGTATGGAACGTAGTATGGGCCCGTACTAATGGCAGAACATGCCCCATATGCGTATCAAGGAAGTCATGAACCCCAATGATTTAGTGATTCAGTAATGATATAGTAGTATAAATTGTGGCTTTTTTGGTGTATTTTGGTTTGTTTTCAGTATGGCGATCACGAGAGGTTCGGGATGTGGAGCAGTTGGCCCGAATAGGCCATGATTGATTGATGATGAGATTTGTGAGATGATCACCACCCAGGTGATCATGGCTACTGGGGATGAAATCTCGTATATGTTTAGGTCTGTCAAGACCGCTATGATTGAGCTTTTTGATGAGCGATACAACGCCGTTATTGAGGCTACTGCTGCTGCAACCACTACAATTATTGTTGTTGTGGGACTCTAGGGGAGACAAATGGTTCAGTATCGGGAATTCAGCAACACGAAGCCCCTAGAGTTCGACGAGGTCAAGGACCCGATCGTAGTCATGAGGTGAATATCTGATGTGGAGGGTTTTTTCTTCACTTGCTCGTTCCTAGAGGACCAGAATGTCAAGTTCACCTAGAAGTTTCTTTTTCTAGGGGCGAAGGACTGGTGGAAGCTGGTGACCGATGCTTATTCTCCTACGAAGAAAGCTGCAGTGACTTGGGAACTGTTTATTGATATGTTACGTGTTGAGTATGTTCTCATGGTTGAGAGTGAGAGGTTAGCCCTGGAGTATTTGTTGCTGAAGAAAACACTAGAGTCGGTGCAAAGATCACCAAGATGTTTACTAAGAGAGCCCTTTTCTGCCCTGAGTATGTTGCTTCAGAGCAGGTTAGATGTCCCATTACTTGAGCATGCTCAAGATGGAGATCCGTGAGTTTGTGTCAACTTAGAGGTATAGCACTTTTTCCGCGCTATAGTTTTTCTCTCGGAGGAGGGAGATTGAGATTAAGACCCAAAAGAGAGAGAAGAGGCAGACCCCGATTTAGACATAACCAATAGCAAGCGGTTTAATAACGATTCTTAATATGGAGAATAGAGGGACCGTACTTGTGGGAAGTGCAGTAAGATTTGTGAGAGAGTGTGTTGATCAACAACAGTGTGTCGCAATTACGGTAGGGAGGGGCATTATGCAAGGGATTATCGTCAGTTGACCCCGCTGTCAAGCACCATGATTTTTTACTACTATGATCAAGTTGGCCATGTGAAGGCTAGCTATGCATTGTATGCTGCGAGGCCGGTGCAAGCACCGGCTTTGACCACTCTTCGGATCGTAGATGGGTGCCAGGGGAGGGCCGAGGTCCTAAAGGCCAGGATTCGTGCATTTGATCTCACAATAGAGGTGGTGAGGATGGAGCCTGGCGTTGTTACTGGTATGTATCCATTTATTACTTTATCAAGTTATTTCATGTATGCTTATGTTTGTATTTTAGGTAGGTACCTTCCTAGTGAATTCCCTGCATGCTCTTGTGCTTTTTGAATCGGGTGCGAGTCGGTCTTTTGTATCTCAGTGCTTCATTAGGGATTTCGATATGACCCTTGGGGATTTAGAGTATTCGTTGCGAGTTTCCATCGCCACCAAACACATGGTTTTGTTCTTCGAGTGTTTTTCAGGATTGTACTTTGGAGATATTCGGGGTGTCTTACCCGATTGACTTGATTCCCATCCCTATGGGGGATGTGTGCACGATTGTGGGGATGCACTGGTTGAGTAGATTTAGAGTTATGATTAATTTTGAGAGGCAGTTGGTGGTAGTTCAAACCCCAAGTGAAGGAGAACTGACCATTTAGACCGAGGGTACCAGGGTTAGTTCAACGTTTTGTTCGACTGCCAAGGCTTAGCAGTTTCTCCAACATGGGTGTTTGTGTTATCTCACATATGTAATTGACACTCAGGATAAGCAGAGAGTTTTGATTTTCAGATGTGCCAGTAGTTAGGGAGTTTCCAGATGTATTTCCGTAGGATTTAACTGATGTGCCATCCGTGAGGCAAGTGGAGACTAGGATTGATCTGATCCCCGGTGTTGGGCAAACAGTGTTTCCAGATGCATTTCAGGAGCTGTTGGGAAAACAGTTTATCAGACCAAGCAGTTCACCCTGGGGAGCACCGATTCTGTTTGTGAAGAAGAAAGATTGGTTTCACCGTATGTGCATAGATTATCAGGAGTTGAAAGTTGACAGTGAAAAATCATTACCCACTTCCTAGGATTGATGATCTTTTCGATCAGTTGTGGGATGCATCTTGGTTCTCCAAGATTGCTCTGAGGCCGGGTTAACATGATATGAGAGTTAGAGAGGAGGATGTGGGGAATACATCGTTCTGAACTCGTTATGATCATTACGAGTTCATGGTGATGTCGTCTGCACTTACCAAAAGACTGGCAATGTTTATGGATTTGATGAACCGGGTACGCATGCCGATGCTCGACTTGTTAGTTATTGTTTTCAATGATGATCTTATGGTCTACTCCAAGACTAGGGAGCAACATGAAAATTATCTTCACAAGCTACTTGGACTACTGAGATAGGAGAGGCTTTATGACAAGTTATCCAAGTGTGAGTTCTGTTAACGAGAGGTTCAATTTCTGGGAAACCTCGTCAATCAGAATGGGTTTCTGGTTGATCCGGCCAAGATTGAGGAAGTGATGCAGTGGGAGGTTTAGAGATCTCTATCTGTGATTAGGAGTTTTTTGGGGCTGGCAGGTTACTGTCGAAGATTCATCCAGGATTTCTCCAAGATTGTTGTTCCTCTGACTCCGTGACGAAGAAGAGTGTGGACGTCCATTGAGGGCTTGAATAGTAGGTTGTGTTTGAGATCCTGAGGAGGAAGTTAAGTGAGACCTAAATATTGACCCTTCTTGAGGGTGTTGATGATTTTGTGTTGTTTTGCGATGCGTTGATCACCGATCTAGGGGCGGTTCTCATGCAACGGGAAAAGGTCATTGTATATTGAATGTAACAGCCCGAAATTCCAAGTATTGTAATAATTATGTTTTTGGGGTGTTTTAAGAGGGGACTCGGCGAGTTGGAGCCTAGACTCGCCGAGTAGGATCGCAGACCGGGTCGCGGGTTCGCGACTGGACTCGACGAGTCCAGATATGGACTCGGCGAGTCTGCGCTGTTTAGCGAAAACCCTAACCGTTCAGGTTTGGGACGTATAAGAGGCACTTATTGGCCGTCATTGTTCATTTTAGCCTTCTGAGAAGAACCCTAGATCGATTGGGTGCATCTGGAGCAAGTTTAAGGGCCATTGTTGATCTTGGAAGAGTTGTTGTGGAAGGAAGAGAAGGGCTTGGCTAAAGGAACAGCAAGGGAGTCACGTTCTGAGGATTTGAGGACACAGAGGGCACATTATTCAGGTAAGAATTCGAGTTATGCTCTGCTATGTTGATGTGTCATGGAATTAAGGTTTATGGGACCCCTTTTGTGACTAGATTGAATGTTACCCTAGTCCCCCAAACGATTGTAACCCTGTATTGGGACCTTTGTAGGTCCAGATTGTCCCATGCCTGTGCATTTCGGGAATTGATGAAGGCTTTGGATTGGAATCCTTATGCCTTAGGTCAAAATGTGAATTATGAATCATGGGGTGTATCATGAGCACTGAAATGAGGACCTTACGTGGTGGATCAGTCTAGGAAGGCCAGACTTATGAATGGTCGGAGCAGTTCTGACCTTAGAAGGCAGTTTGAGCGGTTGAGTGAAATTCTGAGTATGGGGACTCGGCGAGTCATAGGGTTGACTCGGCGAGTAGGGTCAGTCAGGGGTTGACTTTGACCTTGTCTTTGACCAAGGATTTACCAGTGGTTCCAGGGGCATTTTGGTAATTGTTGTTATTGTTTGAGTTCAGTGCATTGGTGACTGTCCAGAGGTGGAGATCGTATCAGTGATCGGAGCAGCTTGAGCTATCTGTTCAGTCGGCAGTTTCGAGGTGAGTTATCCTCACTATATCGCTAGGGTTTATGGCACCAAGGCCGACCCTTTTTACCGGATGGAAATCCGGGTAGTTGTCATTATATGTTACAGGCCGGAAGACATTATATGTTATAGGCCGGAAGGCATTACTATGTGGACCGGAAGGTCATGGCCTGGAAAGGCGTATGTATGCATTTAGTATGTTGACTGATTCATAGGGTAATGTTATGATAGTGACCGGCTAGACCGGTATCTTGTTAGAGTAATGCTATGATATGTAATCTGTTGATCGATTGCTGTCTATGAACTGCTATATGATTATTCGTTATGTTGTATATGCATTTTATGCTTATGGGCCGGAAGGCAATATATGTTATGGGCCGGAAGGCAATATGTTATGGGCCGGAAGGCAATATGTTATGGGCCGGAAGGCGATTATGTTGTGTGATGGACCGGAAGGTACGCGTGGGTAGGACCGGAAGGTTTACCCAGCAGGGACGGAAGTCCCCTGAGACACATGGACCGGAAGGTCAGGGCCTGGAAAGGCGTATATGTGGTTGGTATTCTGGGGGTATCTCACTAAGCTTTCGGGCTTACAGTTGTGGTTTTATGTTTCAGGTTCTCAAGAGTTTGTGGCAAGGCAAAGGCGTGATCGTACCGTTCCACGCGTTGGTGTTTTATGATATGAACCTGGGAAATTACTCTGTTTAATAATGTATTGAAAACCTTTTTGCAACAATGTTAATAAAATGGGTGATTTTGAAAAGTTTTAATTGTTTTGAAATTTTGGATGTTACATTGAAGGTTTGTATCGATCGGATACACTTCAAGTGTGAATAAATAAGAACGAACTAACTAAGAAAAAGATTAAATAGAAAAATAAAGAACACAAATAATGACAAAGATGCTTTTATTAAAGAAATAATGTTCTCACAAAGAGAATGAAAGTTACAAGATGGTCACAAAGACATTATATTAGGGTTTCAACCTAATTTTGAATATATATATATATATATATATATATATATATATATATATATATATATATATATATATATATATATATATATATATATACACGATTATTATAACTGAAATCCCACTAATTAAGGGATGTATACCTATCTAAGTAAAGGTCTAATCATAATCACAAAGATTACAGATCAGATATATATATATATATATATATATATATATATATATATATATATATATATATATATATATATATATATATAATTGCCTAATATACGAATGATATATTCCTAATATATAATGATCACCAAGATCATGGACTTCACACTTACGCTAGCGCTGGTGCTGACACTGGTAGTCAGCGTGTAGTGTTTGATTCATCAGACCATAAGGTGTGATCTTAAAATCTCCGTGTCTGATGTTGTAAAAACTAATCTTAAACATTTGCTCCCCCTGAGGGTAAGATCTTTATTTCTTTTGTTTTTAAAACTATCTCCCCCCGTTTTTGGATATCAGCAGTAGATGCAATAAGAGCAGCGGAAACAGTCAACATATCATGAGTCGCAGCGGAATGATAGATGATAAGGAGATGACAGAATGTTGATATTAGCTCCCCATTAGATAAATAATAACTGAGTTTTGCTTACACTGTGATTAATAACCTTCTTCTTTCAAGAGTGTCTGATATTCAAACAGTGATAAAGTAACAATGTAGTTAAACTAGACATTTCTCCCCCTTTTCGACAGTATCAATAAACACTGCTTTCTTTTTGATATTTCTAGTTTATTTAAACGAAGAAAATTAACCTGAAATAAAAAGAGAAAATTAAATCAAGTTATAGGATAAGTTACGTGTATCACACTATTGTGTTGTTGCAACAGTAGATCATTTACAGAGAATTGTGAAGTCTCATTAGTGTATGGTATTAAACATTGAATCATTAACTACTTCTATTAGAAGAAAAAGGGCGAAAATGGGTAGGTACGTGTAACACATCATAGTGCATGATATGCCTATCAGAATAGAGTTTTCAAGTTCTCACCAGTTTCTTGCATTTGACACTGAATCATGAATCTTTTAAGAAGAATGATAGAGCAAGAATGGATTGGTGCGTGTGATAAGCTATGGTACATAGCCTAACCATCGACACAGAGTTTCAAAGTTTTATCAGTGTGTGTTGTTACAAAGTGAATCATTAAGTTCTTATAAAGAAGACTTGTGGGAAAGAAGTAAGATGTCTTAATCACGCTGAGGTGAAATCAGCGTGCATCATTGACAGTGATAACCCATCAACAAGAAGTGGTTTAATCTTTACATCATAGAGTTAGTCGCAGTCTGGAATCAAAGATTCACCATTAACTCGTTCAATGGTACCATGTCATACCCCGGATTAGGAGGTCAGGGAAATGAATAACCCTTTTTCATTTAAGGACCAGACAAGTATTTCTTACACTGATGACTATGCAATCAAGGTAAGCCACTAGGTAATGCTGATGTTTCAAGAGAACATGAGATTTTATGCATACGAAAAACATGCTTCCAGGGACAGAGTCAGGTAAGAGACGATTAACCGAGAAAACAAACACCCAATCCTTACAATAAGTTTTTGATTCGGACTCGACAATTTCACTTTGAAAGTTTAGACAATGCTAGACAATCAATGTATTGTCTCACTGATGAGATACTTAGATTTAGGCACATACAACAACATGCTTCTAGGGACAATGGATTGTCAACGGTAACATAGTTGGCTTATGAAATGCCATTGTCAAATCATGAAAGGTACAATGATTTTTTGAAGGAATAACCATACATGATGTAGCTTGTAGGAGACAACTCCAGAAATCAACCAGCTCCAGATAACTTTATGACCAACTCGTTAAATTTTAGCTTGGTAGCGTTTGTCAAACTTGATAGCTTCCTTACTCATGTGATTCAATTGTTTGAGACACTTTGTAAGCACATTGTATGATCATAAGTCATGACATTTCTCGTTAGTTTCATTAAAATGGTACAATGAATTTGCAAATCTTGAACCAAATGTGCAATCAAATGATTCAACAACAAATTAATGTCCGAGACAAAGAAACTTTGAACACACAAAAAGATACACTTGTTCTGAGATTTAGCGGTAAATAAGTTCTAATATGCATTCTCCCCCTTATATTTCTATCAAGATGATAGAAAATATACACAACGATTTTCTTGAGAAAACCTGCATAAATACTTCTGCGTTGTTAAAATAAAATAAAATAGCAATAAATAATGTGAGGGTGCAAAGTTCTCCTTGGATGTGATGTAGGCTTACCCTCTTAGATTGTGTAATGGATTGAGCTTTTCCTATAAATAGGAAACGAGTAGCTCACATTTATGTAAGAACCTATATGAGAGATTAGTTTAGTGAGATAAATATTGCATGACCAACTTTGTAATACTTTCTAGACTAATGAGAGCTTAAATCGTTTTATTTACTTCTTGTGTTCTTGGTATGATTTGATTCACTTTACATTACATTTATGCATTCATCATCATAACCGGGTCACTACAATTGGTATTAGAGCGGGTGCTTGTGTTAGGACATGATTTGTGGTTTATACATTACTTTTGATAGCTTTTAGAGTTCGTGTTCTAGGACAGAAAACTCCATGATTTCGGTGGTGTTTGGATCGAAATCACCATGTGATTTCGGTGGGCTAAATGATGCTTTCGGTTGGTTTTTTGGGTTGGGCCTTTGTAATTACCTCTACATATATATAGTGTTATTTCAACCGTGTTTAGGGTTGGTCATTCTAATTAGTTGATTTTGAGTTTCGAGAGAAACAGAGAACCGAGAAACATAGAGATCTTATGTACTAGACTATTGATCAATATAGTGTGCATTGAAGATTCGGTATTATGTTCTTAATTCATTATAATTGTTTTGCATTAATCATTAGATTGGGATTCCTCACCAATTCTAGTGACTTGATTGATACATTAGATCTGGTTTTACAATTGGTATAAGAGCAAGGATTGGTATCAATCGAATTGGCTAAATATTAAACGTTTCTTGGAGTTTTTCTTGATATTTTTGGTGTTTTTGACGAAAATTATTACTGCTGTTCTTCATGTTCTTTACTACATTGGAGACTTTGATCGAAATTGGTCTTGATAAATTACCACTTTCGTGTTTTTGGGCGTTTTCAGTCAAGCCTCGGAGTTCTCTACAGCAAAATTAAAATTCTCGGTTAGGTTAATGAGTCTTCAGCGGCCAGACTGATCGATTTCAGTTAGGGTTTTACAACCCAACTCCTCAGACTCAACTTTGGAGCTCTCGGTCTCAGCTTCTAAGCTCTCGGTCGCAGCCTCAGAGTTCTCAGTGGCGACTCTGTGTTCTTGGCTAGGTCATCGTATTCGGTTTGCTTAATTGGCTCCAAATCCTCGGTTCAGCTTCTCGGTTGTTGAGATTCCGACTAAGGTTCTCGGTCTAGAAACCTTGTTCTAGGTCAAATCTTTTTCGGACAAAAAGTTGACCTTCATGGTTCTCAGTCAACAAGGTGTTGACTATTGGTGTTTTCGGTCAAAGGGCATTTCTTCTTTTGGTTTTCGGTCAAAATCAAATTGCACAATCATATCTTTACCATTGGTAAATAACGAGATATTACAAAAGTTCAATCACCATTTCTAGTACCAAGAATGTAAGTGAATCCCCATGCTCTCAGTCTTGTGAAGATAAAATAAATAAATACCGTGAGCATAATGAGTTGTTAGTTAGAGAGGTTTTCGATCTTAAAAATGAAATCTATGAAATTAAGAAAGTAAACAACCTCTTCAAGAAAAACTAGATGCTCAAAACAAAGATTTAATTAGGATTAGGGACGAATATAACACCAAATGTATTCATCATCGTTATGCGAAAGAGGAAATTGCCAAATTAACTGCCAAACTTGATGCGTTAAAAGCTAAATTTAAGGATGCTATATATAACATTAAGATATTTGATGTGTCAAGTGAGATAGTTGAATCTATGATTGAAAAACAATTGAAATGGAAAGATAACTAGAAAGATGGTCTAGGGTATCATAGTGTTCCACCTTGTTAGATGCCATTTTATGCATCTTATAGGGTAGTTTTCATTATCATTTTAGCATCATATTTTGTACATTTTCATGTCATTTATTTAAATAATGTTCAGCTCATGTCTTTCGTTAGAATTCCCGTACTGCTCATGTTTTATGTTGATTTCAGATAGTTCGAGTGGAGAAGTGCTTTGGGTGCAGTCGGATGCGCGTTTGGAGCTTAAAATGGAGCTTGGGACTTATGGAGTATGTTGAGGAATGATTTCAAGGTGATTTGGTCAAGAAACATTCGATTGAATTGATTACACGAAGATAGAATATGCAATCGAAAGTTAAAGGATGTTGCTGGCAGCTTTGACCCCCTGTCAGTGTTTTGACCATATCTCGAGAACCGTAACACCGATTAACGCGATTCAAAATGATCTGAAAAGTAGACAAAATTTCGGACGTTATAGGCACAACCTGCAATCGCAGGTTGTCTCCTTGCGATCGCAGGTGACCTTTTTGAGATCGCAAGTTTGGTCGCAGGTTGCCTTCGAGGTTCTTTTGTGCCCAAAATTCATCCGGAAGTGAAAACTCAATACCTGTGATCGCAGGTTGTCTCCTTGCGATCGCAGGTTGGCCAAAAAGTGTCAAAATAGCATCCTACTTCATTAAAAAGGCACCAGACGTGTTTATTTCAAAACCTGCGATCGCAGGTTGTGTACATGCGATCGCAGGTGCGCCATTTTTGCTGCTAGACGTATAAAATAACCCTGATAGCCTTCCAGTAACCTAAGTGGACGATTCCATAGGTATCAGACGATGAAAATACGATTTTGGAGGCGTTTCTTCTCTAATTTCATAAATTTATGAAGATCTGAAGACTGTGGATCATCTCCTTCAAGTAGATTAGTAAGATTAGTTGTTTGATGTCTCTTTTTATCTGTTTGATCATATTTTAGCCATGTTTGGCTAAACTCTAGTTTTCAGTTCTGCAAAGACAAGTACTTTTCATGTGATTGATCATTAGATCTGGTTTTTGATTTGTGTTCCTATCTAGATTCTTCAGTTTTGAGCTTAATGAATGTTTGATTTGAATTCTTGTTAGTCTGATCACCTAGCTAGGGTTTTATCATTCCAGTTAATCAGTTATAGAATACATAATTGTTCTAATTAATTGGTAAAAGTAACAAGTATCAAATTGGTTCTGTTTTGGGATTTAACTCTGGTATAAACTGTAAAAATCATATCTTTACACTTCCGAGCTTGTGAGAAGTATTGGGTATTGCTGGGAATTTTACAAAGAACTTAAAGCAATTTTTCTGATTTAATTAAGAGCTTGTTTAATTGAACAGTAAAAAAGTTAGGGTTAATTGAAGAGCCTGTTTTAATTAACTAGTTTAGGTAAAAGAGAAATTACTAGAGCTTGTTAGTTTTTCTCAGTATCAGCTTAAAAAGAACGCATCTCAAGTAATCAGATTTGGATCAATTGCATGATTAGGAAAGTCACAACAGAGCTGAAACGATTTTTATTATTGATTTTCGTTTACTTTATTATCACTGCATTTCTAGTTATTAGTTTTAATCAACCCCCCCCCCCTTTTTATATTCTGTTTCTTGACTAGATGTGCCTGATGCAAAAATGCATTGACCATTAAGTTGTGTCCCTGAGGATTCGACACTGCTTCCCTGTGCTATATTTTTAGTGCAACCAGCAGTGATAATTTATTTGCTTAATACATGCGCGACAGCGTGTTAACAAATTGGCGCCGTTGCCGGGGACACGGTACTGCTAATTGTTTTGTGCCAAAAATCTTTACGTACAGGTAATCTAGTTTTCAGGCATGGTCGAGCCAACGACCTTAAAAAAGGGCGGCTTTCCGGGAGGCAACCCGATGAGTAGTTTTAAGTTTTTATGCTTTCAATAAAGAGATGACCGCAGTTCCAAGCAAGCTTGGGGAAATCAGAGGATCGACAAACTTGCTGAAATTCAGATTTTTCGCCACATCTTCGTCAAAATCAGAATTTTTACAATCTATCAGGTACATTCTTTCCTAGCTGCACATTTTTTTTTTTTTGCTTTATTGAGTTGTTCATTCATCTCTAAGAATTGAGGACCATGCATCATTTTAAGCTTGGGGAGGGGGTTAGTGTAAAAATTTGCATTTTTTTGTTAAAATTAAAATTTTTCAGTTTTTTTAGTTAAAATTTTCAAAGTTGTATTTTTGCATTTTATTTTCTACATTGCATTTGCATTTAGTTAAAATATTTTCCTTCTTATTTTTCTGCATTCATAAAAACAAAGAAAAATCCAAAAATATTTTTTTTCTAGTTATTTTATTTTTTATTATTTGCTAATTAAAAAATTCTTAAAAATCTTAAACAAATTGAAATAAATTACATGAGATGAGGATATCTTTTTACATTCGATAGCTATGTTAAGATGAAGTGTGATAGTTACCAAAATAACAGTCTCATTACACTCAATTTTAAGAATTATCTTTTCAAGTGTTTTAAATGTTTTCAATATGAACCAACATAAGAGCCAGGTAATTTTTACAATGGAAGTGTGAGATGGAAAAACAAACAGTGTTTTGAAAATAATTTCCTTGAATGCCTTAAAAAGAACCTAGATTGCATAACCCTTATCATTCCTTGAAGTATCGAACCCTATAGTTTCTACGCCTTTTAAGGTTGGGAGGGAACTCTCATTATACCCACAAAATAGTTATCATTTTTGAAGTATTGAAGATATGGTGGGCCTCAAAGTATAATTCGCGCCCAGTCAATATATATATATATATATATATATATATATATATATATATATATATATATATATATATATATATATGTTAGAAATGGTATATCAAGCAACTTGAAGAAATCTGAAATTCAAAGTCAAATCCAAGTCAAGTTCAAGTCGAAATCAAGAAGCAAGCAAGTTAAATCTAAAGAGTTGATCAAGACAAAGAATATGTGTGGTATAATGAGATTGATCCCTCAATAGTGGAATCATAGAGGTAAGCTTGGATTTTCTGTCCATAATGGAGCTTACCGCGTTTACTGGACGAGTTCGGAAAAAAAGGAGGGATTAGTCAAGCTAAGTTTTTATAAACGAATTTTCGTGAAATTATTTTTAAAAATACACTGTTTTCACAAATCTAATTCGGCGTAAAAATTATTTGCTCAAGCTTGGTTTAACTTATTAAATATGAAATATGAATCGTTAATATAAATTAGTGAGATTGTTGTCTAGGTAGTGATTTCATTGGAGCTTCCATGTTGTGAAATCTGATCATGTGAAAAAAAAAGAGTGTATTGTTTTGATAAATTTTAAATTTCTAGTTTCCTTAATCTTGCTATAGTTTTTATTCTAAGTTCCTTTCTATGTCATCTACATCTTTCCATTTGTTTATAATGTTTTATCTTATTCTTACTTGAGGGCAAGTAAGGTTCAAGCTTGGGGAGATTTGTTAGATGCCATTTTATGCATCTTATAGGGTAGTTTTCATTATCATTTTAGCATCATATTTTGTACATTTGCATGTCATTTATTTAAATAATGTTCAACTCATGTCTTTCGTTAGAATTCCCGTACTGCTCATGTTTTATGTTGATTTCAGATAGTTCGAATGGAGCAGTGCTTTGGGAGCAGTTGGATGCGTGTTTGGAGCCTAAAATGGATCTTGGGACTTATGGAGTATGTTGAGGAATGATTTCAAGGTGATTTGGTCAAGAAACATTCGATTGAATTGATCACACGAAGATAGAATATGCAATCGAAAGTTAAAGGATGTTGCTGGCAGCTTTGACCCCCTATCAGTGTTTTGACCATATCTCGAGAACCGTAACTCCGATTAACGCGATTCAAAATGATCTGAACGTAAAAGAAATTTCGGACATCATAGGCACAACCTTCAATCGCAGGTTGTCTCCTTGCGATCGCAGGTGACCTTTTTGCGATCGCAAGTTTGGTCGCAGGTTGCCTTCGAGGTTCTTTTGTGCCCAAAATTCATCCGGAAGTGAAAACTCAATACCTGCGATCGCAGGTTGTCTCCTCGCGATCGTAGGTTGGCCAAAAAGTGTCAAAATAGCATCCTACTTCATTAAAAAGGCACCAGACGTGTTTATTTCAAAACCTGCGATCGCAGGTGCGCCGTTTTTGCTGTTGGACGTATAAAAACACCCTGATAGCCTTCCAGTAACCTAAGTGGACGATTCCAGAGGTATCAGACGATGAAAATACGATTTTGGAGGCGTTTCTTCTCTGATTTCATCAATTTCTGAAGATCTGAAGACTGTGGATCATCTCCTTCAAGTAGATTAGTAAGATTAGTTGTTTGATGTCTCTTTTTATCTGTTTTGATCATATTTTAGCCATGTTTGGCTAAACTCTAGTTTTCAGTTCTGCAAAGACAAGTACTTTTCATGTGATTGATCATTAGATCTGGTTTTTAATTTGTGTTCCTATCTAGATTCTTCAGTTTTGAGCTTAATGAATGTTTGATTTGAATTCTTGTTAGTCTGATCACCTAGCTAGGGTTTTATCATTCCAGTTAATCAGTTATAGAATACGTAATTGTTCTAATTAATTGGTAAAAGTAACAAGTATCATATTGGTTCCGTTTTGGGATTTAACTATGGTATAAACTGTAAAAAATCATATCTTTACGCTTCTGAGCTTGTGAGAAGTATTGGGTATTGATGGGAATTTTACAAAGAACTTAAAGCAATTTTTCTGATTTAATTAAGATCTTGTTTAATTGAAAAGTAAAAAAGTTAGGGTTAATTGAAGAGCATGTTTTGATTAACTAATTTAGGTAAAAGAGAAATTACTAGAGCTTGTTAGTTTTTCTCAGTACCAGCTTAAATAGAACGCATCTCAAGTAATCAGATTTGGATCAGTTGCATGATTAGGAAACTCACAACAGAGTTGAAACGATTTTTATTATTGATTTTCGTTTACTTTATTATCACTGCATTTCTAGTTATTAGTTTTAATCACCCCCCCCCCCCTTTTATATTATGTTTCTTGACTAGATGTGCCTGATGCAAAAAGGCATTGACCATTAGGCTCTGTCCCTGAGGATTCGACCCTGCTTCCCTGTGCTATATTTTTAGTGCAACCAGTAGTGATAATTTATTTGCTTAATATGTGCGCGACAGCGTGTTAAAACACCTCCTTTTAGTGATAACTATACTTCGCCTCCTGAAACCAAAGAGATAGAGACACCTGCACAATATTGCCTGTGCCCTGTAACTGCCTTAATCAACACTGAATAGTCTGACTTAACTGAGAATATTGCAGTAAACGATACTAATGTTTCTACTTCATGTGCAGATAAAGTAACAATGCAAGATGGGTTCGAGTAGAACAAAAATAATTCAAGTTCTGCTGAAAATGCTTCAAAAACTTATGAAGATAATAATCCCGCTGTTGAAAAATTAAAGCCATAAAAACTTGTTAAACCGTCTAATAAATATGCATGTGCTTGTGCTTGTGGAAGTTGTTTGAAACAAACTTCATTTGGACAAGGACCAAGTCACAATCTTATTTATTTAAAAAAACAAACTTGTTTTAACTGTGGGACCCCCGGTCACATTGCTAGAAACTGCCCACATCGTTCACATGTTCCTTACTATGAACAAGGTTGGCAGAACGTTCCAAGGGGAGATCTTCCAAAAGAAATACTTCGAGTCGCGTTCACGCAATGGTGATTGGAATGCTAAAAAGGCCAAGAATCAGACTCCCAAGGACTAAAAGGGCATGTCAGACAAGATGCCTAATTCGAGAGATGGTTCAGCCAAACTGAATTCGCTGAGGTTGAATTCATCTCAAGGATTGTCCTCTAGCTTACACTTGCGATTAAAGTCTAAACCAAAAGGTAGTTCCATTTCAAAATCAAGTGTTGAAGCACCCATTAGGTTCAACATTGAAGTACTCAAAGCTAATTACCAATGGGTTCGTAAAGGTCTCATTTCAAAATCGTCCAAAAGTCCTGTAACTTCTTTATGCTCTTTATCTGATAAATAGGATATGCCATGGGAAAGAGTATCTTGTGTAGATAGTAATGGTAAACCCAGTTTCAAAATGGATTGGGTTCCCAAAACCAACTAATCTCGCACTCTGTGCCGAGCAACTATGAAGGAATATCATCAAATTTCGATTTGTTGATAGTAGGTGTTCCAGACACTTTATAGGAGACATCTCTCATCTACATGACATTCAACATTTTAATGGAGGGTATCTTTCCTTTGTGGGAAGGGAGAAAGAAAAGATCATACAAATAGGGATCATATTTAACAGAGTGATGAATTTTGAATATGTTAACCTCGTTCCGAAATTGAAACATAGCTGAGATTGAATACGTTACTGCTTCTGCTTGCTGTTCTCAGGTCATCAGGATGCAATATCAACTGCAAGATTATGGTTTGAATTTTCTTGAAACTCCTAAGTTTTCTTAAAATGATCCGTTTTGAAGAATGACAAAAAAAAAATTATTTTTGTGCATTTTGTATATTATTTTTGTTTTACTTCAATTTGTTCATATTTTTTTTCTTTCTTTCTCCTCTATGCACCAATTTAGAGGGGGAGAATTAAAACCAAACAAAAATCATAAAATTCAAAATTCCAAAAATATGTTTATTTTATTTCTGTTTTATTTTTTTTTTTGAAAAATCCAAAATCCAAAAAATATTTTTACTGTTTTTGAGCGTATTTTTATTCATAGTAATTTTTATTTTGTGCTAAGTTTATTTTATTTTTATTTTTATCTCAAAAATTCCATTTGTCTTAAAACACGAATTCAAAACATGAAGAGACTCAAGAAGACTGTGTCGGAATTTTCTGTGCAAAAAGAGATCTTGAAAGGAATTAACGTAATTACACTTCACACTACTTTCACTAGGAATTAAAGGCTTGAAACTGTACAAACTGTCAGTTAAGTAGTATCTTTTTAAAAACTGTCGTACTTAAGGAATTGAAAGTTTGAAAATGTACAGATTGTCAGAATTGGTCTTGTCAGTTATCTTTACCTAAGAACTGTCACGGCACCTGGGCGATTCACCCAACCGGGAAATAGATATCGCTGAACATCCCGCCCAGGGTCTTGACATTCTTTCTATCATGCAAAACTGCGGAGACTCAAATGTATTCTCGGATACATTCTATGTGGGTAAGGAATTAACGGTTATTGGCACTAGGGCGATGCACCTCGCAAGACACGATTATCGCTGAATGTCCCGCCAAAGGGCCTTGACCTCATGTCATGCTAAACTGTGGAAATATGCCCTTGGATATTTTTGTCACATGATGGTTTTGTGAGTTATTACTAATTCACTCTCACTAGCACTAGAATGGTACACTCAGTTGAGATTCAGAAACCATTGAACGTCTCGCTAAGGGCCAAGTTAACTTGTTAACTTGAAAAAGTGTATTGGGATCTTTGATCGAGGATATTCGGGGGCTAACATCAAAAATAGCCATGGGTAGTTCTCCGATACTCAAAAAATTGTAGTGCGTTCCTCTGTGTTCACACAGATACTGCGAGTAGTCTCCAACTGAGCCAATGTTGGGTCCTTGAACAACTGTGGTGAGAAGGGTCTTTATGACTCTGTGATCCACAGGGACTTTTTAGTCATGGTTACTTTTCAAGACGCATATGTGATCAATGAAGAATATTCATTTGAAGGAACAAGAAGTGAACATTATTTTTCAACACACAACCTTTCAACCCCAAAAGCAAGGTGAAGCTGTATTTGAAGTTATGTGACGAATTACATTGAAGTCTCGTCAATTAATTTGCTGCTATCTATGAACTTGCTGAAGTGATCCAGAAGAATTGACCTCTCTATAATTATCTCTAAAGTTTTTCAAAGCTAAAAGTGTTGATTTTCAAGTACCTATACAAGAAGCCTCTATACCCAATACGTGTTCAATGTCAAATTTTAAAAAAAGTCCAACTATAAGAGATGAAGTCATTCATATAGAAATTCATATGTTCATCTTGAAGTCATAAAGAAATCGAGGACAAAAGTTGAAAGCCAAGATCAAAGAGAAGAGTGAAAAGAAAAGAAAGCTATAAACCAAGGGGGAGATTGTTAGGACATGATTTGTGTTTTATACTTTACTTTTGATAGCTTTTTGAGTTCTCGGTGTAGGACCGAAAACACCATGATTTCGGTGGTGTTTGGACCGAAATCGCCATGTGATTTCGGTGAGCTTAATGATGCTTTCAATTGGGTTTTTGTGCTAGGCCTTTGTAATTAGTGAAGGGTTTTGAGCATTCTAAAACTCCTAAGGTGTACATGCAACCCTAGAAACCTAGGATCTATGTTTTACTAAGATACATGCAAATTTGATTTTCCAAGGTTCTTAACTTAACTAGCATGGCATGGGGAACTTCGAAACATTAAAGCTAGTAGAAGAACATAGCTTTTTGTTGCTTGGACTCCTTTAGAACTTTGTGAGCCTAACACCTCAAATGTGATGCCTCAAATGTTTCACAGAACACCACAACTCTTGGAATAACCTTAAGAGAAGTTCACTATCACTCAAAATTGGCTAGCCCTCTTGTTTTACACATAGTGCCGATTTTGGTATCCCATGGGGTCCTTTTATAATTGTGTCACAAGTAGGGTTACAACATGTAAACCCTAACTGACATGGCTTTTCATATTCCATGATCCATGGGTTTATAACCTCCATGGACTATCCATGGAGCACCTTATGGGTTTTACCCCAATTCAATAAACCATGAATCATTAGCCCACTATAGAAGAGTGGATGATTTACACAATCAACCCCATATATTTAATTAGTCTCCTTTTGATCACCAAATTAATTCTAAATTAATTCTTGATCAATACCAATTAAATGATATTATTAATATATTAGAGCTTATAAGATATTAATAAACCTTAAGTGTCCTTCCTCTCATTCAATCTATCCAAGTGTTGCAATGTCATGCAACCCAAATGGGACATGCCAACCAGGTCAAGTACATCCCAGAAATAGTTATGAACTTAGACACCTAATCCAACAATTAGGTCTAGGTATATATAGTGTTATTTCAGCCGTGGTTAGGGTTGGTCATTCTAATTAGCTAATTTCGAGTTCAAAGAGAAAGAGAGAACCGAGAAACATAGAGATCTTATGTACTAGACTATTGATCAATATAGTGTGCATTAAAGATTTGGTATTGAGTTCTTAATTCATTATAAATGTTTTACGTTAATCATTAGATTGAGATTCCACACCAATTCTAGTGACTTCGATTGATACATTATATCGGGTTTTAAAGCATGAAGTTTACAAGAAGTTGATACATGAGGACATTTTTAATTGGGTGGATCATTATTCATGTAGTGACCCAATTGTACTGACGAATGCGGAATAGTAATGATCAATGTGAATCAAACAAAACAAAGAACACAAGAGGTAAACAAAATGGTTTTAGCTCATTAGTCTACAAAGTATTACAAAGTGGGTCATGCAATTTTTCTCTCACTAGACTAATCTCTCATATAGGCTCTTACATAAATAGGAGCTACTCACTTCCTATTTATAGGAAAAGCTCAAAGAAAGTTAAAAGTCGATAATTTGAAGAATCGAAAGTGATTATGATTAGTAATAAACGAACGCTGAAAGTTGGACTGTGAAGTCAAGGATTGGAAATCGAAAGCTAAGGAATGATAGTCAAATGTTGATAATCGAAAGAGAAATATCGATTCAATTGCAATCGTTGTTCAAGGACCGAAAGCCAGATTACGACTTGGAAACAAAAATGATGGTTAGATTGTTTGTATTGATAGTCAAAAGATCAATGGATTGAAACTTAGTATGTCTCATTTTCGACTGTGAATGATTGAAATTAAGGCTGAATTCAAATCTTAGAGGTTGTGTTTCAAGTTTGATTGTTGAGAGTGATGTCACAAATCGACTGATTTTCGATTTTAAGGGGTTGAAAATCATCGAATGATCCATTTCAACTTGGAATCAAAAGTGGATAATATAACGATCAAAAGCTATGATTTGAAATATGGAATCCAAAGTGATTTAGTGAGACTCGAAATTTTTAAGAATCGAAAATGAGAGTATAATCGATAGTGAAAGTCCAGTTTGATAGTCGAACTACGATCGAAAGGTGAAAGTTTGATTAAGAACGAAAGTTTGGAATCGAAATGATTTTGAGATGGATTATCAAGAGTGAAGTCCCGAATCCACTTCAATAGAATTAAAGGTTAAGATGTTTGGAATCAAAAGTAGATGAATGTTCAAAAGCAAAATTGAAAGTTTGAATTTTTCATTTGGTTTTGGGGTCATAATTTTGGAATCGAAAGTGAAGAACTTATATCAGTGTTCATTGGTTTGATTTTATGCAACCAAGAACGTATGGTTGTAGGGGTGTTAAGAACGAAAGTGATTAGAGATGCTTTAATCTGTTGGATTTGAGTTGTTGGCTCGAAAGGTGATTCACGTCGATGGGATTTTCACGTTTGGTAAATTATTGATTTCGATTTCGATTCTCGCCGCTCAATCTGGATTTTGGATTATGGAATAACGAAAGTTGAGGACCAATGTCAAAACTTGGATTGGAATAAAAAGGAAACTCTCAATTGTTAGATAATCGAAAATGTGAAGTCAATTATGAAAGTTGATAATGATGTAGATGGAAACTTGATAGTCGAACCAAGGTTAAAAGCTTGATGTTTCGACTGAGAATGTTTGCAATCAAGTCCCACAGTCGAAAGGTATGTATCGACTATGAAGGGTAGAATGTTTAAAGAGTCGAAAGTGATTTTGACTGGTAAAAGCTTAGGAATCGAAGTGATAGTCTTGGGATCAAAAGTTTGAAGCACATTGCTTGGAGTCGAAAGTGAATGGATAGGAGTCGAACGATTGTTTTCAAGAGTATTGTTGGTAATTCGATTGATGTTGCTCATTCTTTCACGTCTGGAACGAATAAGGATGAAGATGAACCTTTTTCGCATATGGTACCTAAGCATTAAGTGTTTTGATAGTTTTATACCCATTTTCGAATCAGGGGTAGATTTGTGTGAAGTGGGAAGTTTTTTCGTTATTGGTCGTTGAAGTTTACGCGAAAATGCACTTTATACCCACTTTCGCAAATGGGGTAAAGTTTCGCATCTGGAATGAATTTGAAGCTAATTTTTTCATAGTTGGTCCCTGAATTGCTTGCGAAAATGGTTGTTTTTACCCAGTTTTTGAAATTCTTGCAACTCTCACCCAAGAGTCGAACTTTTCACAACTTTAGAAGATTTTTCTTGACTTTTTCGTGATTGTTTTTAGTGCAAGATTTTTCGTGGTATATGAACAATATGCGTTCATTTTTAGGTCCGAGAAGTCAAATATTTGAAGATATTGGCATATCTTTTTGGATTTTCTCAGATTGAAGAGTTTCATTTTTGTCACACATCAAGGGGAGTTTTGTATGGTTTATTCCTCGAGCGTTTCTCATACGCTTTTGGCATTTTATAATCATTTGTTGATTATTAAAAAGGGGGAGAAATTTGAAATGGGTATTCGAAGCTTTTTGGATATTCTTTTTCAAAGCATATTTGAAGACCGATGTTAATTCAAGGGGGAGTTGGTCTTGATTTCTTGGTGCTCGTTTGGATATTGAAGCCACGACTTACAATCCTAACTATGAGGGGGATAATGTTATGGTGAAAAGTTCTCATTTGATGTTATGTAGGCTTACCCTCTTAGATTGTGTAATGGGTTGAGCTTTTCCTATAAATAGGAAGTGTGTAGCTCCTATTTATGTAAGAACTCATATGAGAGATTAGTCTAGTGAGAGAAAAGTTGCATGACCCACTTTGTAATACTTTATAGAATAATGAGAGCTTAAACTGTTTTAATTACTTCTTGTGTTCTTGATATGATTTGGTTCACTTTATCATTACATTTCCGCATTCGCCATCATAATCAGGTCACTATAAAAAGACATAATTAAAAAGATGAAGATAATTAAAAGAAAACATTTTTTTATTAAAGAATAATTAGAAAAATGAATAAATATAAAAGAATAAAATTAAATAAATTCAACTCCTAGACACAATTTAAAAAAAAAAGGAAACTAATGATATTTTTTATATTTTTTTATTTTAGAAAATAAAACCTTTTGAAAATGTTTATTTATTTATTTATTTATTTAACTAAAATTAATTAGAAAATTCGAATAAAACATAAGAAAACTAATAAAATGCATCTACATCACCAGCCCCTTTTTTTATTTTTTTTAATCAGCCACGTAAGGAACAATTTCTTTAGATGGGAAAGTCAAATACAAGGACAAATCGTCATCTGCTATCAAACCTTCCCAGAGAAACAACATCGTCCTTGTACCCTTTTTATTACCTCCAGCAACACATCTTCTCCATCGAGCCACCTATAACATATCCGTACACCACCTCCTTCAGTCAAATCTTTTTCAAAATCTGCTATTATTTATGCTTCTGTTTTCTTACTTTTGAAAGATCCTTATAATATAAAGAGACATTTGCTCCAGGATTCTGAAGATTTCTCTTCTTTCATGGAGACGTTTGATTCCAATGCTTCTTTCTAACACCAATGCTTGGCTTTGTTTCAATATATTCTTGGGGACCCAAACTTCCTGTATATTTGTGGGTTTTGGAGATGAGTTCTTTGGAACCCAAACATTCTTTGGATTTGAGTGCTTAGACTTCTTTTTCTTTGACTAATTTGCTATGTAAAAAGAATTATTAAAACAAGAACATACATAAGAAAACTTACTAGCAAGAGATCTTTTGATGTTTGAAGATGGAGCTGGAGCATGAGTCTTGACAAAGTGAGATGGAGTCTTTACAGCTTGAGATCATTTGTTAGTGTGAGAGATCTTTGCAATGTGACCAAATTTATAAGAGTGAACTGATTTATCAACTTTTTATGTCTTCTTGATAGTGTGAACTTTCTTGGTAGCGATAAACATTATATAGGTACATCATTCTCTTTTATCTTCTCCAGCATATATGAAATTTTTTTCTCTTTTTTTATCAATTTCTTCTTCAACACTTCTATTTCTTCTTGATTCGGATTGATGATTTGGTCTTTCAGATCAAGTTCAGCAGTGAAGAATACATATAGAGGTGCCTTTGGGTCATACATCAGATTTGGAAAGCTTGATAAAGGGATTGCATCGATTTCTCTTTTATTTTTCGAAATAAATTGTTTTTCTTCTTCATCAAGAACATTTGTATCTTTGTTAATTCTTTCACTTAAGAATTGTTCTTTCATCTGAGAAACATTATAAGGACCAAATATACACGAATTAATCAGAAAGTACTATAGATAGGGAAAAATACCACACTCTCTTATCTCTTATTATGAAATATTCTTCATATTTGGATGATTTCTTCTTCTTCTTCTTCTTCTGATTTTCTAGATTCTGAAAAATGCTTGAACTTCTGGATCATAAATTGATTTTAGAACAAAGGTTATAGCCCGCTCTTGATAACTTGAATGTATCAGAAAACCTGGCTCTAATACCAATTGAAGGTTTGTATCGATCAGATACACTTCAAGTATAAATAACAAAAAATAAACTAACAAAACAAAAGATTAAACAGAAAAACAAAGAACATGAGTAATCATAAAGATTGTTTCACTAAGAAAGAATTTTCTCACCAAGAGAACGAAGGTCACAAAGACGGTCAACAAGACATTACGTTAGGGTTTGACCTTAATGTTGTGTGTGTGTGTGTATATATATATATATATATATATATATATATATATATATATATATATATATGATTCAATAACTAAGATCCTACTAATTAAGGGATGTATACCTTTTTATGTAAATCTCTAATCCTAATCACAAATATTATGGATCATATATCTATTATATATGCATTACTGCCTAATATATAAATGATATATTCCTAATATATATTGATCACAAAGATCATGGACTTCATGCTAACACTGATCGCGCTGGAGCTGACGCTGGTAATCAGTGTGTAGTGTTTTATATCATCAGATCATAAGGTGTGACCATACACATATGCATCCAGGCAGTTGAAGTTTCATGAGGCTAGATACCCGACACATAATTTTGAGTTGGGGGCGGTAGTGTTTTCCCTCAAGATTTAGTGACGTTATCTCTATGGGGTCCGTTGTACCATTTACATAGATCACAAGAGTTTGAGACATCTTATGGATCATCCGAATCTGAATATGAGGTAGCGCAGGTGGCTTGACGTGGTCAAGGATTATGATTACGAAATTCTTTACCATCCAATGAAGGCTAATGTGGTTGTCGATGCCTTGAGCTGCAAGGCGGTTGGCACCTCTGATCGTGGACTTTGTTTGGGGATGACCATTGAATCACCACTTCTGGATTTGATATGGGAGGCTCAGGCCAAGGGAATCAAGAGGGAAAATTAGAAGAAGGAGAGGATCATGGGTCAGATTAGTAGGTTTTCCACTGATAGCCGAGGGCTTTTGACCCAGTGCGGTTAGGTTTTGGTTCCTGTACTTGGCGGGGTCTAACAGACAGTGATAGAGGATGCGTACAAGTACAGGTTCTCGATTCACCTTGGATCCACGAAGATGTATCGAGACATGAGACTGAGTTATTGGTGGCCATGCATGAAGCGGGAGATTTCATAGTATGTCGAGAGATACTTGACATGTCGGATGGTCAAGTTAGAGCACCAGAGGCCGCATGGAAAGCTACAGCCTTTGGAGGTGCCCGTGTGGAATTGGGAACATATTACCATGGATTTCATCACTAAGTTCTTGAGGAAGGCCATGGGATTCAATTCTATTTAATCCATTTTCGATCGTTTGAAAAATAGTACCCATTTTCTTGCTATTCGGGAGAGTTCGTCTGCCAAGAAATTGGCCGATGTGTATGTATGCGAGATTGTCACTCACCACGGTGTGCTGGTTTACTTCTACATTTTGGCACATATTTCATTAGAATTTTGGTACGAGATTGCATTTCAGCACCACTTATCAACCTCAGGCTGATGGGTAAAGTGAGCGGAGCATTCAAATGCTCGACGATATGTTGAGGGCTTGTGTTATCTATTTTGGTGGGATTTAGGATTCCTACCTTCCTCTAGCCGAGTTTTCATGCAAAAACAGTTATCACTCTAGTATTGGTGCAATACTGAATGAGCTTCACTACGGGAGGAAGTGTCGTACACTAGTTTGTTGGGGAGAGGTCAGCCACAAGGTCATGGGGAGGACTGAGGTAGTCCTTCAGACGATAGAGATTATCTAGAAAATCAGGCAGTGATTACAAACAGTTTGGAGACAACAAAAGAGTTATGCAGATATACAACGATCCGATGTAGAGTTCCAGGTCGGAGATATGGTTTTACTAAAGGTATCACCATGGAAGAGTGTTATACGCTTCAGGAAGAGAGACAAGTTGGGTCCCCAATTTATTGGACCGTTTCGAGTATTGGAAAGGGTAGACAAGGTGGTCTACCTATCGGATCGGCCTGAGGAGCTTAGTCATATTCACAATACCTTCCATATTTCTCAGTTCCGAAAGTGTGTTGTTCACGATTTAGTGGTGGTTCCTTTGGATAACATTCAGGTTGATGAGCGCCAAAACTATATGGAGAGGTTAGTAGCTATGTTGGATAGGAAGATGAAATTCTTGTGCAATAAGGTGGTACCTATGGTCAAGGTTAAGTGACAGAATCGAAAGAGTTCTGAGTGGACCTAAGAGCCAGAGGCAGAGATGCGTGAGCACTATCTCAATCTATTCGCAATCGAGGATTTCGAGGATGGAATCTAGTCCGAGTGGGGGAGAATTGTAACACCCGGTCCTTGCAAGTATATTTTTTCCCCTTAATTTAAAGTTTAAAGTATGGTGAAGTTTGGTCCTACATGGGGCATTAGGGTAGTCTCCTACACAGCGCGTAGGGGGGCATATGGATGCGGAACTTAAATGATATGCATAGGGCGTAGATCAAGTTAAACATTGCATAGCTTCCTAGAACCAAAACCCTAATCTTGGGGTTCTGAGCCCTATTTAAAGGCTGTAACTCTCTTGAGGCCCTTCCATCCTTAACCTCCATCCTCCCAAATGGCCCCTTTGAAACCGTAATCCCCATTGGTGTGTTTTTAGCCTTGAGAGTGTTTTGTGTCCGCCTTTGAAGGAAGAAAAAGGTTGTGGAATCACTTTGAAGCTCAAATCAGCTTGGATCCAGAAGTTTCATTCCCTATATCATCTCGAAAAGGTATAAAGTTCTCACCTTGATGTGTCTTTATGCTAGATCTAGTTTTGCTTTAGGTTTTCATGCTTTTTGTCCCCATAACTATGGTGTATATGAGTATGAGCTACTCCAGACCATTGGAATGTCATTTCCAGACGTTTTTAGGTTTAATAAGTCATAAAAATGAGAGTTTGGTCACTTTTATCCATCCTTGCATGAGTTATGGAGCATTGGGTGACTTTCTGGACTTAGATTATGATTTGTGCCCTTGGTATGCATGC
Source organism: Lactuca sativa (assembly GCF_002870075.4). Lineage (NCBI taxonomy): Eukaryota > Viridiplantae > Streptophyta > Magnoliopsida > Asterales > Asteraceae > Lactuca > Lactuca sativa. The sequence goes on along the minus strand of NC_056625.2, from coordinate 25,916,186 downwards.
AAATGGACAAAGTATGAGACTTTATCCATTAAGATGTTTAAGAACAGAGATCTAGAAGTTAGAATGGATATTGGTCTAAGTTAATGACTTAATGATTAAGTTAGGATTTTAGGAGTTATGTAGGGCGTAAATTCCCTTAGATGGGGAGTAGCTCCATTTTTCTCTGTTTTGTCACCTTAGGCTCTATGGTGGTGTAGAGCCATTACGCTATGCGTAGACCTGTTGGAAGTTGAATTTAGGAATTTTGACCATTGACTTTGACTAAGTTTGACTTTAGGTCAAATGAAGCATTTTGAGCTATAGATTGAGACTTGGTCCCTGTTTGTTGTATAGGTGACCTGTAGAGATGGTATTTTGATCTGTGATTAGTTCATATCTCTTCTAAACTTTGAGGTAATTTATCCTCATTGTACTCGTGGGTCGAAGGAACCAATGCCAGACGACTAGGTTGTGTTATGTGTCCTTGTGTATAGGATGTTGTTATGTTATAGTGATCTGTTATATTCATAGATCTGTAATATTTCTTATACATGCTGACTATTATTAATCTGTTGCATATGTCGACATAGTGCAGTCGGGTTGAGGCGATACTGCTTTGTACTGTCGGCCAAAAAACCCGGGGCAATCCATTTAGGAGACTGTGGGCCAAGGGTAATCCAATCAGGAGGCTATGGGCTCAGAGGCAATCCAGTTTTATATTGTGGGCCCGATGAGCATGTATTGTTTATGTTTTGTTGTGTCTGATACTTTGGGGGAACTCACTAAGGATTGGTTTACAGTTGTTGGTTTCATGGTTTCAGGTACATCAGATGATCAGGGCAAAACAAAGGCCTGATCATACACATCCTCCTACTGATATATGTTTTGAGAGATTTTTGATACTCTAATTTTATGACTATGCTTTGGAAACAATGTTTTGTATGACTTATGGTTTATGAATATGGTTTCTGAAAAATAAAAAAATTTATCATGATTTTTGGGATGTTACATTTAATGGTTCAATCGACTAAGCTATACATGAGGGTTTCTTTTTTACTTAAAATAGAAAGTCAAGCTTTCCCCCATTGAGTCTTTCTTTTTAATTATACCATTATACTATTAGTTCAATTTACATATTTATAACATTGTACTTTCAAGTTTGTTCTTATTAGGACATTATACTTTGAAAAATCTACCCAATTTTGTATATGGAAAAATTGCTATAATTTTTCAACGCACAAAAATGAAAGTAAGTTGTTATATTAGATTAATCAATAAAACTTCTCAACCATAATATTTCTTGCATTTAACATTTAACCCTTTACCTTTTCCTTCCATTTCCTCAAATTTGTGGTATTATCCTCAGATACATTTAAAACATTGGCATTGTACGTCTTCAATACTCTACCCCAAAGAAGGCTGCTTGCTTTTTGTCCGATGTCTAATTAAAAAAATGAATTTCTTTTGATAATTTAAAAAATCCTTACCTAGATAAACATTAGCATTCTTGTGTCCTTAAATCCACGAAAGACACCTTCAATGGCAACTAAATGTACAAGTACAGGAGCAACAAGTGCTCTAAGTTTCAGAAACTGTTGTGCCAAAATACGCATAAGTGAAGCCTAGTTAACCAACCAAATATATGAAAGGATTATTTTTGTAAATTCACAATAATCCATATAAAATTTGTAATGAATATAAAGTTATAGAGTTTTTCACTCACAACAACACATGTTTTCTCTTGTATTAGAAAACACCAATCAAACTTGTCAAATATACCAAATCAGAGATGTAATAAAAACTATGTATTTGTTTTCCATCGCCATAAACTTTTTGATGCAAACATTGAGATGTGGCAAAGCATGACATTTGTTTTAACAAAAAAATGCAAAGTATTCCATAAAAGCCCAAGTATGTGTGTTATCTTGCATTCACACACACACACACACACACACACACACACACACATATATATATATATATATATATATATAATAAAGTAGAATAAACATAGTCAAAATAAAATGATTATCTTTACCTCAAATTCACCAAAAAGCTTGCAATTTCTCCATAACAAGTTAACGCAATAGAAATATCAAGTTAATGAATGCTTGCCTTCGATCTATTCGTTATAAGCATAGTATCAAAACCCAATTTAATATATAACAAAAAAGGTGAAAAAATAATACTTGCCTACAATTTGTTTGAAAAGACAATTCTATAATTGAGTAGTCTTCTGAAAATGTAGTGCTTTAAGGCTCCACAAAATATAAAACTTTAGAAACCACAAACTAAGACGAAATTTCGAAACTTAAATTAGGCTTTTTATTAATAAAGATGCAAAAAATATTTCATGTACCCTTCAAACTCACATGAATGATGAATTTTGCACTCTTTTTAAAGGAAACATTGTTACATATAACTTCTGTACTTTTAGATGATTGAAATATGTAAGCAAATACCTAATAAAATGTAATCTTGAGTTACATTGGTTGGAAACCCCTACATCTGTAAAATAGTACAATAGATGTAAGAAACTTCAAGTGTATATATTTCAAAGGAAATTATGAAATTGAAAAATAGCATGTATTGAAGGTCATATGATGCATAATCTTGTTTATAAGATAATCTTATCACCCTAACAACAATCTAATAAAATCAGTAATAATGAATTATAAGAATTAAAAGAGAGCGTAACTTAATTTCTAATTACATTATGTTGAGAAAATACAGAAACAAAACAACTTCAGTGAGAATTCTTGTGGGTATTTTCAGTGAAAAAGAAGGAATAACATTTGGTTGTAACATTTCATTGAGCACTTGGTGTGCATCATGAAACTCACTTTCAAATTTCATAATCAAGCCAGTCGATTGAGTTGTAAAAATAAATAAACAACCAAAACTTTTCAATTCATTTAACCTCTGTGTCATCTACCCAACATCTTTTGTAAAAATCCTGAAAAACATAATCCTTCCAGAATAGAATGTTTAAATTAGAAATGGAACAAAAAAACATACTATGGCTTCCCACATATATTCATAATAGTTCATTATATACATGGATCAAGTAAACAGAAAAAGTCACAAATGCATAATTTAAGCTACAAATTAATAATGGCGTACATTGCTGTCGATGACAAAAAAACTAACCTTCATGAAATTGGAGTTGATGTGTACATGAAGTAACAAGGATTTAGAGGAGGTGTAGGATTGCAAAACCATTGATGGGATCGGAGGAGAGTTGAGGTGGTGCTCTATCCAGAAACTCGAAAGAGGGAACCAGAGACCTTCTACGCATATATTGATTGAGAAAGGTGGTGGATGGTAGAGCGGGAAGCTGGTTACCAGAGTGCTTTGATTTCAGTCCCTTCTCTCTTTACCGACTTCATATATCAATTTGAGAGAAGAGTGAGATACATATGTAATGAATTGAGAGAATAGTAGGAAGGCGATGGTGATTTCATTGGAAGATAGTAGCGGTGGTGTCGAAGAAGAATGTCAAGTGTTATGTAGTTGGACAAAAATTATTGGAGCATTCAGGCGGTGATTGACCGGCCAATTTAAGAAAAACCATCCAGATTAAGAGCAGGGGCCAAAACTGCCAATTTGACAAACATTTATGGCCAAAATCTTAACCATCATAAGTTTACTATTCATAAGGGGTTCCAATATATATATAATATCAAGATCAAATAAGAAAGGAAAATTTTGGTAGAAATGTAAAAAGTTTTTTTCTATATATATTTTTTAGTGAACAAACAAAATTAATCATTAGATGATTCAAAAGTTAGATAATTCATAAGAAAAAATTCCCAAAAAAACATCTTCATGATTCAATTTTAAGTAAATTAAAAAAAATTCAATTTTATGACAATTTTAGTGATTAACAAGAAAATCATTGTATAAATGAATCATCAAGATGTTTCTTTTGTGAATAATGTTATTTTTGATTCATTTAGTGATTCATTTGTTTTGTTCGTAAAAAAAATATGTAGAAAAAACTTCTTACCTTCCTACCAAAAAAAATTCTTACGGTAATATATATATATATATATATATATATATATATATATATATATATATATATATATATATATATATATATATTATTGTTATGTATAAATATTTATTATTTATATTATAACTTTAATATGAGTTTGGAGGTGCAGAGTAAGATCAACTAATGTGATCTTAGGAACACACTACAACAAAATGAGGCTACAACCCTACTAAAAGGTTGTATTAGGCCTTTTAAAAATTGCATAATGCCTAAAACAATCTTTTACCATATGTTGTACTAGGCAAAGTTGTATTAGACCAAAAACAATTTTTTTCTTTGAAAATGCAACCATTTATGAAATAGTTGCAAATCTTTTTTAGATGCAACATTTATTTGAATGCAACATTTGTTATGCAAAAATAACTTTTTTTTATGTTCATATGCAACTTTTTTTTACACTTAGAGACTACTTTATAGCTGTTTTAGTTAGAAAAATGCACATTTTTTATAATAAATTGTAACCTTTATTATGATTCTATTAAATAATTGCAACCTTTATTTATGGTATATGCAACCTTTATTGTGTCTTTAATTACAAAAAAATCAACCTTGTTTAAAGTCCAGTGCAACTTTATTTTTGTGACTTTTTTCTAAAGCTAATGCGACCTTTTTTCTAGTCATGCTAAATATGTTGTACTACATTGATACGCATATTCGTTATTACTAAAATTACACCATAACAATAATAACATAAATATGTTATATAATTTTATGTTCTCCATTGACACGTTTAAATTCAAAATTAACAACAATAAATCAAAGTCAACACAAAGTTGTCAACAATAATCACAAAAAGGCATTAAAACGCCCTAGATGTGTACTAAACATAGATAATAAATCATATTCCCAACAATCAACCTTATGTAGGTTGTTGTTTTGTAAACTTTTGCATCATGGCTTCAAAGTTTTCTCATTGGATGTTATTCGCATAGCTTCTAATTCAACTTGTTTTTTTCATGGTCCTCTTGAATCAATTTTCCATTTCTATCAACTGATTTCTTTCAACTTCATTTGATTTGAATATCACTAACAATACAATGAATATTACCAAGAAAATAGGACCATTCTCCTCAACCATACAATTATTATCTGGAAGCAACCTAATGATGGATTACAAAATTTATGCTCACATTCACCTTGAAAATAAACTATATACCCTAGAAGATCCTTCACTTTTCCATTGCGTACATCAAAAATCTCTACAAGGTAGCTAAAACAAAAAGGAATTAGAGTTCAATCAATTCTATTTAAGTTCAATGTATGAGTATATAATCAAACCACTAACATTGTAACAACAACTACAAGACAAATTTTCAAGAACTATTCCTTTTAAGTTCATCTTAGAAATAAAATAATTAAAAAACGAGTTGATTTCAGCAACTTACTTTCTACTTCTGGGATATTTATGGCTCGCTTATATAAGCCATCTATCTCAATCTTTTTTATACCTACAATAGTTAAATATAATATTGACAAAATTTAATTAGTTTTTCATGGTATTGAAGATAAAAAAGCAAGAAATCATTCATCTTAACTTTCAGATACAATAGTGGAAAGAGAAGCATTTGAAATCCCAACCTCTGATGTGTTTGCCCTAAAAATTTGTATTTGACATATTTGCCCTTATAAGCTCTAATGTGTTTTTCCACATACACGGACGACATAACCATAATTTTCACTATCCTTAACACTGTTAACAACCTTAAAAGTAAAAAAAAAAAAAAAAAAAAAAAAAACTCTGAGTAATTGAATATGGAGGTTCCGTTAAGAAAATGGCAACAAACTTTCAAGAGCCATTTTAAAATAGACATGTGATTCTGACTCACAAGTACATTCCTATTTTGAAGTATATATTGTAATTTTTTTGCCATTATCGATCATGGTTCTCATTATAGTAAAATAAAATTGACAGATTTCCCACCCATTAGCCGTATTTTCCCATGCACATACAAGTTGCCATGCAGAAGTTGTGTTAAGGTGGCTTGGTAACAAAGCTTCACCTTACACAGTCAAGTTGACTTGGTAATGTGCATTAACAAGACTATTTTTCCCATTAAATATTGATATTAGATAACTTAAAAATAACATTTTTTAACAGCTATGTAATATTTTAAAGAAATTCCATGCAATCTACTCTAAGAACATCAAAAAATATATAACATATGAAAATGAGGGTAAAATGGTCCAGAAAGAAGCAAACTTCAGAGTAAGCAATATAACCATAATTGGGAGGAACCAAAAATAAGTAAGTAGATTCAAATTCACCAGGATCGAACAATAACATCCGTCAGCACAGAGGAGAAACCAAAAGAAACCAAAAGCATAAACAGGAGCAAAATTGTCCACCACAATACAATGTACTAGATTTTTTAACAAGGATCGACTCCCCTTTTGTCACGAAAATGTTCTTTCCCACTTTAAGTATCGTGAACACTTGAGATTATCAAACCTCCCCTAATACAACACAAATAGTCATATTACTATGTGTTTTCAAGTTTATTACATTCACACATATAAAGTTAATATTACAATTAGTTGTATCCTCATTTTATTAGAGTTTAAGAGTTTTTCAGCTTGACCCATTTTTAATGTTTTGAGCATAAACATAATCTACAAAATCCAAATGATACAATACCGAAGTTTTTTGGAAACTAGATCCGTTTTCCCACAACTTCCTTTTGTGGTGATCTTGTCTAATTCGGACCAAAATAGCCTATACATCACTTGCAAGACAGGTCAATAAATCTGTCCTAATTTCAAATTTTGGAAAACATCACCATATACTTCATGGCTTAAGACAAGGGCTTAAAGCCACTCAAATTACACCCAATAAGCCTCAAATGAAGATATTAAGACAAGTATTGACTACTTCAAAGAAAGAACAAAAAGATTACTAAAACATGATTGAAAGTAGAATGCTCTTATCACACCATACACAAAATCCTACACTTACCACTAATCAAGACCTCATTAAGTTCCAATTCAAAACATAAACTAGGATGACTCTATGGTGAAATTTTAAACAAGATTTGAATGATAAATAAGATTGTTATTTCAACTCTTATGATGTGGTTTTAGGGCAGAAAAATGTAAGACATAACAACCAAGCATTATAAGACTTTTCAAGCTAGATGTAGACATCTTTTTGCTATCAAAGAAAAACATAATAAACCACACATCAAGACACTTAGGGGATGCTTTGAGGACCTTAATAATGGTTCAAAACATGTTCTTTATTTAGAAAAATATCACACATGAAGTCACCAGAATTGGAGGTAAAAGAAACAAGATTTATGACACCAAAGGAGAGCAATTGATTTACAATTCCAACAATTCTCAATCACCATTACCAACATATATGAGAGCATTTTTGGAAGAATTTTGACAATAAAAATAGCCTTAAACACACCCAATATGGCTAGATTTTTTCCATTCAAAAAGTCATACGAATTGAAGTGAAAGAAGAAAGTTAATTGAATTAATTTAGTAATGTCATTAAAATTACAATGTAATTTTTATACTAAAAGTTGTAATTTTCGATAAAATTTGTATTTTTTTTAAGTTGCAAATTTCAATAAAATTTGCAACTTTTTAAAAACAAAGTTGCAATTTTAAATAAAATTAACAATTTTTTTAAACAAAGTTGTATTAAATCTTCTAGTGCAACCTTTTTGTTCGTTGTTTATAATCAAATGTGACTGTTGTGAAAATGTTGCACTAGAATCATTTTGTAGTAGTGACATGAGGGTCTGGGGGTTTCTTTAATTACGAAGGGACCGTTCGTTGTATACATTCATGATTATTGGTTCTCGCGTATATACTTTTTTGTCACTTCACATTACTAGGCAAAAATCTTCTCTCAAAGAACATCAAAAAAGCAAGGTATTTTATGTTTTTGAATTTTTGATTTTGAATGAAATCGAACTTAAATTTTATTGGATTATTCCAAATATGGTTTCATATTACCCCAAGCATTATGGTCAAAATAACAAAATTTTGAAAATATTTGTACAGACGATCCTTGAAATAATCAAGTTATAATTGATAATACTCTAACCTTTTTTCTAACATAAAATACGAATAAAAGAAGAGAAATCGAACAATAATAATAATAATAATAATAATAATAATAATAAATAAACAATAATAAGACAAATTCATATGTAAGATGCTAAATAAAAAGGACGATTAGGTTAGATTTTATAATTTGTCATTGAAATTGTATAATTTCCAACTAAAGATCATAAATAGATTAACCGACTAACAAGTAAAACAAGAAAGTAACAATGAAAATGTAAGTTGTATTTATAAATATGGTCATAATGATGTTGCAATTTAAATTATTTTTAAATTAAAATAATTACATATTTATATGTAAAATACATATTTTATATTAAAATTGCATATTTAACGAGAAATATGATTATAATATAAAAAATGTATATTTATACATAACATTCCAATTTAAATGCAAAAGAAAAACTTGTATTCATAAAAAAAATATGGTTTTCAAGTGTAAAAAATGTATTTACAACGCTTTTCAAATGGAAAATGGTATACCGAATGAAATTGAAAATAAAATGTTGTTCAATTTAAAACAAAAAATTATGTAGTGTCAAAATTGAAAAAAAACAATTAATGCCTTTTATGCCATTTTTTTATTTTGACACATTATCATGTCAAATCTGCACAACATCATATAATCAAAAACTAACACGTCAGCATGTCACGTCAATGGATAGCCAAGTAGACTGGTCAAACGGTCAATATTGCAAAAAAATTAAAAAACATAGTATTTAAATTGAATCAAAAGATAACGCACTGTCAAAATCAAATTTAAAGAAACAGAATGACTTTTATGAAATTTTCCATTATTTAATTGTAATTTGATACAATTAAGAGAAAAGGGAAAAAATATCTTGAATATATAAATTTTTGTTTGATAAATTATATAATGCTTCAAATTTTATTTTATTTCTCTTAGATAACTATAATATACCAAATTATATTTTCTTGTAACCACAAAACCTTTCAAGTCCTAATGTTATATTGTAATTGCAAGACATAAATATATATCATAGGGCGGTGTTTGTGATTTATTATTTAAAATGTTTATTGATTTATTAGGGTTTGACACTGGTAATAAGTTATATAAAGTGTTTGGATAATAGAATACTAAAATTACTTGTTGATTTAAATAATGAGTTTTTGGTAAGTTACATTCTCATTACTAAAATCTCTAGCGATGGTGTCTAATTTTTCTACTTAGCTCTGGTAAGCAACAGGCTCAGCTTTTTGGCCACGTTTATTGTTATTCATGCTTTGCTTGATATGGGGAGTAATCAAAATACTGAGAGATGACAGTGGAGAACTGGTGATCATCAAATACAAATCGTTAATCCTCATGACTCTAAAAAGGGACGTGATAACGGGTTTCAGAATTACAAAAAGATATATGAGCTATCTGTTAATGTGTATGTCACAAACTTTTCGGAATCAATGTCAGTTAATGATCTCTGGAAGTTGTGTGCAAGGCAAGCTATTGTGTCGGGTGTATACATCGTCAGGAAGCTTTCCAAGATCAGTAAAAGATTTGCATTCGTTAAGTTTTTGAAAAAACAAGGATGTATCTCATGTTGTGGAAGACCTCAATAGAATTTAGATTGGGAACTTCCATCTTTTTTCATCGTGGGCTAGATTTAACAGAATGAATGAAGGTAATAGGATGGTGGATGATCAACGTTTCCAGATAGTCAGAAAAGAACCGCTGACAAACCAATTGAACTTGAATTATGCATGAACATATCCGTCGGCAGTGGTTGGAATGAATGAGAAAGTATATCAAAAGCAACCTTCAATTAATCTACAAAAGGAGTATATACACATTCTGGAATGTAAGTTACAATCAAGAGATCATTTACTTATTCTTAATTCTTATTCTATTGCATTAAGAAGGGTTAAAGATATCAGTGTAATTGAAAACTTATATAATATTTGTCATAAATAAGGCTTCAATGATATGAACATTACTTACCTTGGTGGTGAATGGGTATGGATTGAATTCAAAAAACATAATGTGTGTGATAAGTTCAAGAAAAGTGTTCAAATGAAGCAATACTTTGGTGAAAATAAATCGTTAGCAAGGAATTTGTGGCCTGATTCACGAATTATTTGGATTGAAATATTGGGATTGCCTTTGCATGCTTGGACCCCATCAGCTTTTAAAAATGTAGCGTCATATTGGGATGAAGCGCTTTTGGTCGATAATGATGAGGATGAACCAGCTGGTACATGTACCGTGGGCATAAAAACGTCAAATTTGAACAACATTCAGGGAGTTATTAATGTGGAGATCGACGATACTAAATATCTTGTTAATGTTAGAGAAATTGGGAATTGGACGCCTTTTATTATACATGAAAGTTATGATAGTTATGAGTCTGATCAGGATGATGAACTTAATGTAGAGGAGGGTGAGATAAATGATGTAGTTCAAGAAAATGAGAAGGATAAGAATTTAAAACATAACAATGAAATGGAGAATGATGTTGGAAACAATAGTGATGAAAATTTGGCACAAGAAAATAAAAATGTAGAGGAGAGCGACTCGGCGGAAAGGTTTGTTTTGCCGTCAAAAAAGAAAAAGAAAGCAATGTGGGGTGATGAACCGGAGAATAATGATGTTGTTTGTGAGGAAAATGATAAGTCTAATTCTTCTATGTCTACACCTCCAGGTTTCTACTCTTTTACTAAAAATGGTGGTCGATTGTCACCTATTTTTAATCACAATGGGAATGAATCAGAGCAACATTGATCGAAAACAGGGAGTGTTAGTTCAAAAAAGAGAAATCAGTCTAGAGTTGGAGTTAGAAAGAAAGATGTTGAGGGAGTGTATCTTGTTTATGTAATGGTGAATTTATTGAGGTTGGTTCGGCTCTTGAGTATAAGATGACAAGGTGTAATAAAAATAGGGAATCTATTATCAAAGAAATGGGGGCTAAACTTGTTGATAAATGAATATTTTATCAATTAATGCATGTAGTGTTGGAAACAAAATGAAGAGGAGGAAGATTCCGGCTTTGTGTTATAGTCTCGGTGTCTTGTTTCTATGAATTCAAGAAACAAGAATTCAGTCTGATGATCTTTTTATTTTTCAGAGTCTATGGAGGAATTTTAATTTTGAGTTTTCTTCTAGTGTGTCACGTGTTCGATCTGGTGGTATTGTGTTGTTGTGGGATCTATCGGTTTTTTTGACACTAAGGTTTGCTCGAATGAAAACGTGCTTATAGTCCAAGGAAGATGGATGCGTATTAATCTTAACTGGTTTATGGTTAAAGTTTATGCTCCACATGATAACATAAGTAAGAAGGAATTGTGGGTGTATTTGCATGATTACATCTAAAATAACAAGGATCTTATTTATTTTTTTGGTGATTTTAATGCGGTTTGATCTTCGACTGAAAGATTGGTGTGTATGTTCTCGCAATGGGAGGCGGATGATTTCAATTGGTTTATTAACGATTCTGATTTATGTGAGATTCCCATGGAAGGCTTTTCTTTCACTAGAGTTAGCAAAAATGCTGCTAAATCTAGTAAGTTGGATCAGTTCTTAGTATCCCATGATGTATTGAACTTGTTGTCTGATTTTTCTTGTTTAGCTCCAGATCTTAATATTGCTTATCACAAGCCAATTTTCCTTGCTCAAGATAAACTAGATTATGGTCCTCGTCCTTTTAAGATTTTCAATTCTCGGATGCTTGAAGATGATTTTTACCAGACTGTTCGTTTGTTTTGGTCCAAAAATTCTAATAATGTGGAGATTGTGCCCCCATTATTTTTAAATAAAAGTTAAAGGGTTTAAAAATGATCTTGTGGGAATGATGGAATAAGGTTTAAATTAAACGTGATGGGGATAAAGTTAATCTTTTAAAAAAATTAAATGAGATTCATTTGAAGATTGATATGGGGTTGGCTTCTTTGGAAGAAAAAAATGAAAGGGTAAATATTAAGAATCAATTGTCAGATTTGGAGAAAAAAGGGATGGCTCACCTTTCTCAAAAATCGAAGATCAAGTGGTGTATTGAGGGTGACAAAAATACAAAGTTCTTTCATGACATTATCTAATAGTAAAAGACGTCAAATGGCTATTCATGGGTGGAAAGTGGACGGTGTTTGGCTTGACAACCCAACTCAAGTTAAGAGAGCTTTTTGCGATTTTTATAAAGAGACGTTCAAGAAATTTAATTTAATCGAAATTGCCAACAGAAGTCAAAAAATCCGATCTTTGTCTAGTGATGTAGCTCTTGGTTTAGAAGAAAAGGTCACTTTGGAGGAAATAAAATATGCAATTTGGTCTTGTTGTGCTGGAAAGGCGCCAGGTCCTGATGGGTTTACTTTTTCTTTTATTAGGAGATATTGGGATTTGTTAAAAGAATACATTTTAGCTTCTGTGGATGATTTTATGGCGAACGCAAGAAGTCCGTCTGGTTGTAATTCATCCTTTATTACTTTAATACCTAAGAAAAATAGTCTGGTCGTCATTAATGATTACCAGCCTATTAGTGTAATTTGTATTCAATATAAGAGTTTTGCTAAGATCTTGGCTTTGAGATTGTCAAAAGTTATTAATCTGGTGGTTAGCGGCGAACAATCGACGTTTATAAAGCATCGACAAAATTTAGATGGATATTTGATGGTGAATGAATTGATTGATTGGTATAAAAGGAAAAAGAAAAAATTGCTGCTTCTCAAAATTGACTTTGAAATAGCTTATGATTCGGTGAGTTGGTATTATCTTGATACTATGTTACATTTTATGAACTTTGGTGAAAATGATGTTATTGGATTAGAGCTTGCTTAATTTCATCCATGGCTTCTATTCTTGTTAATGGAAGTCCTGCTTAAGAGTTTCAAATGTATAGTGGTCTTCATTAGGGAGATCCTTTGTCCCCTTTCCTTTTTATTCTAGTAATGGAAGGTCTCCATGTAGCTATGGAAGATGCAAAAGAAGATGGTTATTTTTCTGGTGCGAAGGTTGGAAATTGTAGTCTTTGGCTTTCTCATATTTTTTATGTGTATGATGCTATCTTCCTTGGTTATTGGGTAAAATATGATATTAGCAATGTTATTAGAATTTTACATTGCTTTTATTTAGTGTCGGGATTGAAGGTTAATGTGCATAAATCGAACCTTTATGGGATGTCTGTTCCTTTTGAAGAAGTTGAACAATATGCTTATTTAGTTGGTTGTAAAGCGGATTGTAACACCGAAAATTTTCAAACAAATTTTTCATTTTGAAATCACATAATTCTCATAACACATTTCACAAAAATCCCATTTATTTAATTTACAAAACACAACTCGATAATTGTTTGATTAATAATCCAGGATCCTCAAAACATAACTCTTTCTCTAGTGTGTACAATCAAGCCGACACCTTCCCGCGATCCCGAGAAGAACCTGAAACACATATCACATAACACGATAAGCACGAAGCTTAGTGAGTTCCCCAAAATACCACATACACAAATAATAAGCTTCTCATGGCTATAACTCGGCATGGACCCTTTGGTCTCATGCATCTCGGTGTGGACCCTCTAGTCATGTGTCTCAGTGAGAACCCTTCGGTCTCACAGCTCAGTTTGGACCCTCCAGTCGTGTCTCAGTGGAAACCCTCCGGTCCCAAAACTCAGTTTGGACCCTCCGGTCCTATCTCAGTAACCACAGAATATAGCATATATATCACACAGACAAAATGCATAATATCACAAAACTCAAGTAAGCACATAAGACCCTACGGTCACACATAGATACCACTCATGGTAAGTATAGTGAGAAGACTCACCTCGGATGATGAACGGCTCCTATAGATGTTGTTGCTGCACCGGTCTCTAACACTGGACCAACATCCACAATTACCCAATTAAGATCTAAGTCCAAATTCTCACTCTTTAGGTCTAAAGGTAGTCCACTAACTAGCCCATCAATAACCTAAAACTCATTGGGCCCACCAAGGCCTAATAATGAATGGGCTCTCCCAAGGCCTAACTCTCAAGTCTAAGCAACAAGCCCAACACAAGGGCCCAATGCATATATATAATATTTCTCCACTCAAAATCTCTAGTACACAAGCCTAAAGATCCGGGCCCAACCATTAAGGCCCAAAATAAGATTTAGCCTAAAAAGCCCACAACGAGGTTACGTGGGGCGTACCTCCCTTGGTACGCTCAACGTACACAAGCATGCAGGAAATCTGATCGAGGACACCAACCCAGTACACGGGGCGTACTAGGATTCTGCTCGGCGTATGTCCAGAATGGATTTTCTCACTTTCTTGGTCTTAAACAGTTAAGAACTTAACTCATATCACAGATCTGGACTTCCTAGAGGCTCTTACTCCATAAAGTCTGTGACTTTAACCCTTTGTGTGGCTGATAAAGTCACAAACACCAACAACTCTGATTCTCTTATCTCAAAATGCTCATATCCCATGCATGGGTTGATTCAAACGTCCAAGTTTTGATTTTTATGACACTATACTCCTAGAGACACTCAAAGGAGATGCTCATAATCTTTGGAGCTCAATTTCTCATAAAGCATGCAACTTTGGGACCAGAACCCTAAAATGGTCTAACATGATGAACAAAAAAAATAGTGAGAAAGCATTGAGCTTTATACCTCCAAATGAAGCTCCCAACACAGATATGCTCAGATCTATAGTCTGGACTCCCACTCCTTCTTCTTCAAAGCTCCTTCTTCACTCCAAGAGCACACAAATCACTTAAATGCTCTCAAATGGACACACACAAAATCAAGAACGATGATAAGGGTTTGAGAAGGTTGATTGTTTGAGGATGGTGGCCAGGAATGAAGCCATCTTATTCTTTATATAGGGACACCCCCTCATTTAGGGTTTTCACTATGTGCCTAGTACGACGAGCGTACCATCTGGTACGCCCAGCGTACTAGGTGGTTCTGCTTAAAAGTCACGCACATGAGTACACTAAGCATATTCACACTTACGCCCAGTGTACTCAGTTGCCACCTTTCTCAAATAAGGGACCTATCTTGACAAAACGTCAAACTTCCATAGATTCCTCGATATAACTCCATTTCCAATCAACCTCATATCCACAGAAAGGTGACGAGAAGCTCTACGCTTCTAGCAACTCGTCGCAGCCCCGAGGCTTCCTCATGCCCCAGGTTGCAGCCCACATGTCCTAATCATGGACGATCCAAAACATGATGTTACAATTCTCCACCACTTGAATTAGATTTCTCCCTCGAAATCGCTCCTTATCAACACATAGATCGAAACCAATAACCCGAGAAGCACCACTGAAAGGACCTCATATCATACAAAAATCTCTTCCAAACACACCTGAACTCAACAGGAACTCCCGACCCCGAAGAAGGACAGACCCTTTTGCCGCTGCGGTACTCGATCTGTCTCTCCAGAACTTGAAAACTCTAGTGGTTTGTCTCCCTGCCAGACCACGCTCACAAAATATCATCATGTTGATCGCTAATCGAATAACAGACTCTATGAACACTACCAATTCTGATTCTCTAATCGATCCCGGTTGTAACTAAAAACGAACGGAAAGTCCACATGCCACCAAGGAACCACCGCCTGAACAACTATTAGAACTCATCTGAAAGAATGAACCTCAAAACTCTGTCCTTAGACACAAGAAAATGATCATCCTCACTTGGAAGTATCCTCTGACATCTATAGACATAAGCCCCATCTTCCTCTCAAATATCCCTTTCAACACTGAGCACCAGGTCAGCTCCTGGCCCAATAGTTGAACCTCTAAAGGTTACCCATTGCATACCAAAAAAAACGTCTCACTGGCTTCCTTCTCACAATAACTATCTCGGCCCATTGTGACACACAACTCATGAAGTTCACTTTATCCCAAGCGAATACTGCAATCTCAACTAAAGTCGCCTCACCTCCGTCCTCTTTCGTCTACTACTCACTAGTTCCATGCGTCTTGCGGTTCTTCCCATACCAACGAACTGACCCACCACGGTCTAAGACATCAGATGGAGATCAATACCCCTCAAAATGAAACCCATATACGAATCTGAAACCTTATCTCACCTACTCAATACACGAATTATCCCAAACTCAACTCGAGAGTCTAATTCAACAGCAGAATTGGAACCACTCAGTTCCAATCTGATACTTAACCCATACCCACGATTCGCGAATTTATACACACACCATCTCTCCAATTCCTTCCGATTAAGATAATCCTTCCTCAACCCGGGATATAACAATTCTCGACCGTCACGGAGACCCCAGTCTCGCCCCTGGTCTGGCAACCAGGTTCCCGAAGAATCAAGTGGTAAGGCTACCCAAGCCTAAGAATTCACTTGCATCATACTCTAACTAGTGAATACTACAGCTCCCCGCAAAACAGTATTCACTCCTATCGACTATTGAGTGTTACGGTTCCCCCCCTGTAGTCTTAAGACGCTCCTTTATTGACTCATGAATGCTACGGCTCCCCGCAGACTTACGGCACCCTCTCAATGACTCGTGAATGCTACGGCTCCCCGCAATATCACAACACTGTCTTGCTAACCAGTGAATACTACAACTACCCGCAATACCACGACACTCTCTCGTTGACTAGTGAGTACTACGGCTCCCCGCAGTATCACAACGTTCTCCGGCTATCCAGTGAATACTACGGCTCCCCGTAGTATCACGACACTCTCTTGTTGACTAACGAACACTACGGCTCCCCGCAGTACCACGATACCCTCTCCCACTGACTCATGGATGCTACGGCTCCCCGTAGTCTTACAACACTCTCTCGCTCACCGACTCACCATGGGCTCACTCCATGGTTTTTCCTGATAATCCCAAGCGATAACTCCCACTCGTATCCACTAGCTCTCTTATCACCCCATAATCTCATCATCATCACTACACTGAGTTCACCAACTCATGCTCCGCAACTCAACATAGATAGGTGCTTACACCCACCCAGCTTATGCACCACCACTCTTGATGTAAGTTCTCATAGGCAAGTGTCACACCCCAGGAAAATCCCATATTTTCCTAAATGTTGGTTACCAATTGTGAAAGATGTAAGCTAAAAACCCGCTTGTCGTTGTGAAATGTATTAGTTTTAAGGCAAAGTAAACTAATTACTTTATTCATTATTACTATTAAGTAAATCCATGTTATCCTAATTGCGAGTTCCATAACCATATGATAGACTGGATATGGCAATAAGTAGTCCACATCACCTTATGACTTTCGTCACTCTTGAACCATTTCGGTTCGGCTGTAGCTAGCAGCCAGGTGTGGGGTAGTCAGCCCCGTATAGATCTATACACTCAATTCACGCTCCCTATCTAAGAGATTATAGTTACGGGTGCAGTCCTCCACTCGCGTATCTCTGTGGAGTGTTCGCCGAGGACGTGTCTCCAATTACATAGGACTAACAAATTTACTAGTAATAATATGATAATCCTCCACTCGTGTATCTCTGTGGAGTGTTACCGAGGACAAAATAGTGTACAAAGTTTTATGTTCAAAGGTTCTAATGTCATGCTTTTAACTGATAAAATGTGGAAAACCATTTGTGAAATAAATAAAACATAACAGTTTACAACTAATTTCACAAATAATGTATATGATTACCCTGCAAGTTTCAAATAGTTATCAGTGTTAAAAGCATATAAGTTTTCAAACATACACATGTAAAACAAGTTTTAAGTACAATTATCCATTGTACTTTGCTTGTATTCCCCCTGAAAACAGTGAAACCAGTGAAAAAGGGTAGGGGTATGAACTCACCAAACGAGAAGGCGCAACTGTTTCGGACACTAAACGTTGGTTCGGGGTTTGATTACATGCAAGGTTCCTATGTAATATGAAATAATGTCCAAATATATCTAATTAGATTTAAAAATACTAATTAGATAGGATACTACACTCCAATGAGCTAAAACACTTCAAACTAGTGTTTGGAGTGACCCGGGTGACATCTACGGACGTGTAATGATGCGAGGGACTTGGGAATTGAGTTTACTCTTCAAGAGTAAACTCCTTATGGAGTTTTCGGCCATATATCCCATACATACATGAGTTCACGGCCGTGAACTCATGATTGGGTGATTTGGGGTGCTAAATGGCTTAAATGAACATGGGGAATGATGGAATGGATATTTCTAAAGCCTTGGAATGGATTGTACTAGCATAAACATTATTTATGGTAGTTCACGGCAGTAAAATTAGAGTTTACGGCCGTAAAATCCCCCAATCTCAAACCATAATTATTTTGGAAGGCTAGGACAATCACATGTGATTCTAACTAATTTTCCAAGCCTTGGTATGAGTTTTGGGCATCATTTAACATGTTAAAAGGAGTTTACGGCCCTGGAACATGTTCTTGGGATGTCATGGCCGTAAACACCTAATTGGAGGGTGTTTGACATGTTTAAGGTTCCCAAACTATTTTTAGATTATTCTAGGATTTATTCCAAGGCTAATGGTGGAGTTATATGGCTTTTTAACATGCAAAAATGAGTTTACTCCCCATGTATGAGGATTTTACGGCCCAAGCATGTTCCTTGGCCGTAAAATCTTATATGGTCCTCAAAATCCATGTTTAGGGTGTTCTAAGTCCAGAATGGTAAGCCATATAGTCGTATCTAAGTCCCAAAATTGGTTTAGAGGGGTTAAATTGCTTAAAACCCAAGTTTTTAGGTGTTTATGGCCCAAGCATGCTCCTTGGCCGTAAACACATGTTCCAGGTCCAAATTGATAGATTAAACACGAATTTGAAGGCCTAAGAGGTTAAACAACAAGTTTGGGATGTTACCTCGAAGATTTGGAGCCTTAATTCAATGTTTTGGACCTTGAATATTTGGTTGAGGAGAGAGGTTAGAGAGAGAGTAGTGAGATGAAGCAAAAGCTTCAAATGGAAGTTTGATTCACTTTAAATAGTGCTCGGGATTTGGACACGGTGAAATTCTACCCGATACCGGCGTTAGACGGGGCTTTTGGTCGCACCCGACCAAGTTGTCGTAACCCGATATGGTTGATTCTATAAATGTTCCGATTACTAATACGGGGTGTTAGAATGAGTTCTAAATGCTCTAGGACACCCATTAAGTCATTTTAGATAATTTCAATTTAATGACTTAATTAAATGGCTAAATCGAAAACGAATTTGAAAACGACGATTGGTTGATCAAAATGGATTACGAAAAGGGTTACAAGCAATGATACGGAATTTTGGGTTGTTACAGCAAGGCACTTTGTCTCAGCACATATACAACCTTAGACAGTCCCACTCCGGCGGCAATTAACTGATGGGTTCCCACTGGAACAAAAGTCACTCGGTACTCCACTCACCATCTCACAACTAGAGTCTCAACATAACCAAAATTAGGACATCATACTCGAGGACCTCGGTACACCATCACAACATCTCACGATGTCTTTCCTCAACCACTAATCTTCCAATCACGCAACTTGAAACCTTGAAATACATCCATCTCAAAAATTAAAACACGAAGGAATCGTCAATGACTGAAAACATGTTGACGAAAATCCGAAGCTCCATCCTCTACTGATCACCACCCATATGAAACTACTCATACCGAATCTAAAATTGGTTGACAAATCAAGTGTTGCCCCTCCTGGAGTATAGATCACTATCTATACCCATACCCGCAAATCTCAACTATTGTGCCCTGAACTTAACGACCCAACCGCCTCGAACTCAACATTTGCAAACCCGAAAAATCCCTGGCCACGACAAATTCTCTGACCTACGACCACCTGCGGTGGATTCACTCATCCTTTCTTAAGCACACAGACATACATCATCTCACCTTGCACCTTGCCTCAATCACCAATAACCCAGGTCTCATGTGTCCGCACCACAGATCTCCCTAACCAGTTCCCTAACTGCACATAAACGGATCGTTGATCTTCTCAATAGAATACCCAATTCTCCCCCACTCAGGGTTCGAACCATCACCAATTGGCATTCCAACAATTTACTCCATAGACTGTTTCACTAGGTATATCACACCTGACTCTTGGAACATACCACGTAATCACTTTGATGATCTTCCCGATGGACACCAAGCAACTCCAAATATCCCATAATTCAGAAAAAAATCTCAAAATCCTCCCAACATGACTGCCTCTAGTCATCTCGAAGCCTCAGACTGACACACCGCCGGATACCTCAACTATTCCGAATTACTCTTGACTCTCAATCTAGAAATAATGCACTATCATGCACCTCGTCTTTGATTCCTCGACCATCCTCCCATCGCGGGAATCATCATAAAGTAAGAGACCTCACTCTCACAGTCGATACACAACATAGACAACGAGGGTCACCGCCCCGATATACTCCTCTTAATCACTTGGAACTGCTGCTAAAAGTATGCCTCCCTCCCTCAATAAGGCACCTCCTTGTTCTCTTCCATCTTAGTCCCACTAATGACTCTCTCATGTTATAAGAAATACCTCGTAGCAAACATACTGCCCAAATACTTTGGTGAAAAGGTTGCAACCCTATGCTACCCCACGGGGTTTATCTCCAAACTCTGAAACCGGAAGCTCATTATCTTTGTTGCTTCTCCCAGGAAACGGGGACAATGCAACTCTTGTCACAGAAGGTAACGTCTCATCTATCAGTCGATTCCTCAACTCAGACCGCGATCCTCTAATAAGCATCATCTCTACTCATCCCTGAGTCTTGCGACTCCAACTGGCATCTCATCAATAAAATCTATCGGAAACTAACTCGATTTCCCTCTCAAGGTATGCTCCATTGAAACTCGTTCGACATGGCCCTCTGGCCCCACACTTTATCATATATGTTCTCTGTCTAATCAATCACAACAGGATAACTGATCAAATCAGAAGCACAAACTGCCGCGAATCATGGTACTTGAACTATGTGATCACCTCTCAATCTGCTACAAATCATGGTACTCGAACCATGTTATCACCTCTCAATCTGCAACTTAGAACTCCTAGAATTCTCCCTGTTTCGAGTATGGGTCCTCCGCTTTCAGTAGTACGGGCCCATACTACCTGCCACATCTACCCATACTTTCCACACGGATCATCCCAGATTTCCTAAGTAGCTCCTCAACCTTCTCGATCACCAATCTCGTTATACCTGGTTGCTCTACATCGAATACTCTACTTTATCAGCGTACTCACCTAACTAAGGTCACTCCCTAAGGTCTTCCTAGGTTCTCACACTTCTCTGCCATCAGCTGCTGAAGAACTCCTTATGATGCAAACCATCTACCTCCTAAATATCGTCATATTCACTTAGTAGCTGACTCCAATCATTAAGAGTTCCACAAAGCACGAAGCAAGCAGCATTCGGGCATCAAATAATCTCCACCAACACGTAAAACTACTCTAGCTTACAACTCTACTTGCTCTACTCACACTCAAAAGGTATCACCAAACTCAAGCAACCCTACCTCTCGTGGGTATCTAACTACTCGCTCAGTAGGCTCTTCCAATGCTCATCTAGGTATCTATCCTAGATTACTCCTCTACTCAAAGTTCTCTCTAAAAGATTATTGTTGGATACTCTTACTCCGCACATACTCAAAACACATCACAGATAGCAAAAATTCCTAGGCTAGGCATCACAAATCAGGAAACTCTAGCCCTAAAATATGAAATACCTAGCCTATCTTCTAGCATGCATCACTAATATCTCAATAATAACTCATAACACAAATAAGTAACTGTATTTTCGGAAATCACCGTTCGGGCTATGGCTGTTTGTACATACTGCTCCTTCTTATTTTTCTCTTAGAAACTCTTGCTCGTTTTAGAAAAATCATTTCTTTTGAAAAAATAAAAATTCTCAAATCCTCAGTTTAAGTCCATATATACCCGAAGGTGCATCCGCATCCCTCAAAACAAGACTCGGATACCAACTTGTAACACCGAAAATTTTCAAATAAAATTTTCATTTTAAAATCACATAATTCTCGTAAAACATTTCACAAAAATCCCATTTATTTAACATACAAAACACAACTCGATAATTGTTTGATTAATAATCTAGGATCCTCAAAACATAAAATTTTCTATGGTGTGTACAATCAAGTCGGCGCCTTCCCGCGGTTCTGAGAAGAACCTGAAACACATATCACATAACACGGTAAGCACGAAGCTTAGTAAGTTCCCCAAAATAACACATACACAAATAATAAGCCTTTCATGGCCATAACTCAACATGGACCCTCCGGTCATGTGTCTTAATGAGGACCCTTCGGTATCACAGCTCAGTTTGGACCCTCTAGTCCTGTCTCAGTGGAAACCCTCCGGTCCCGCAACTCAGTTTGGACCCTACGGTCCTATCTCAGTAAGCATAGAATATAACATATATATCAGACATACGAAATACATAATATCACAAAAATCAAGTAAGCACATAAGACCCTACGGTCACACATAGATACCACCCATGGTAAGTATAGTGAGAAGACTCGCCTCGGATGATGAACGGCTCCTATAGATGTTGTTGTTGCACCGGTCTCTAACACTGGACCAACATCTACAATTACCCAATTAAGATCTAAGTCCAAATTCTCTCTCTTTAGGTCTAAAGGTAGTCCACTAACTAGATCATCAATAACCTAAAACTCATTGGGCCCACCAAGGCCTAATAATGAATGGGCTCTTCTGAGGCCCAACTCTCAAGTCCAAGCGACAAGCCCAACACAAGGGCCTAAGGCATATATATATATATATATATATATATATATATATATATATATATATATATATATATATATATATATATATATATATATATATATATAATATTTCTCTGCTCAAAATCTCTAGTACACAAGCCCAACACTTAAGGCCCAAAATAAGATTTAGCCAAAAAAAAGCCCACAGCGAGGTTACGCGGGGCATACCTCCCTTGATACGCTCAATGTACACAAGCATGCACGAAATCTGATCGGGGAAACCAACCCAGTACGCGGGGCGTACTAGGATTACGCTCGGCGTACGTCCAGAATGGCTTTTCTCACTTTCTTGCTCTTAACCCGTTAAGACCTTAGCTCATATCATAGAGCTGGACTCCCTAGAGGCTCTTACTCTATAAAGCCTGTGACTTTAAGCCTTTGCATGGCTGATAAAGTCACAAACACCCAAAACTCTCATTATTTTATCTCAAAATGATCATATCCCATGTATACGTTGATTCAAATGTCCAAGTCTCGATTTTTATTATTATACTCCTAAAGACACTCAAAGGAGCTACGCATGATCTTTGGAGCTCAATTTCTCATAAAGCATGCAACTTTGGGACCAAAACCCTAAAATGGTCTAACATGATGCACAAAACAAAAGAGTGAGAAAGCTTTGAGCTTTATACCTCCAAATGAAGCTCCCAACACAAATAAGCTCAGATCTATAGCCTGGACTCCCACTCCTTCTTCTTCAAAGCTCCTTCTTCACTCCAAGAACACACAAATCACTTAAATGCTCTCAAATGCTCCCAACGTACTAGGTGGTTCTGCTTAAAAGTCACACACATGAGTACGCTAAGCATATTCACACTTACACCCAGCGTAGTCAGCTGCCACCTTTCTCAAATAAGGAACCTATCTTGACAAAACTTCAAACTTCCATAGAGTCCTCGATATAACTCTGTTTCCAATGAACCTCATATCCATGGAAAGGTGACGAGAAGCTCTACGCTTCTAGCAACTCGTCGCAGCCCCGAGGCTTCCTCATACCCCGAGTTGCAGCCCACGAACCCTAATCATGGACGATCCAAAACAGGATGCTACACGGATAAATTCCCTTCTATTTATTTGGGGCTTCCTTTGGGTTAAAATATGTCTAGAGTGATTGGATGGAAAGAGATAAAGGAAAGATTCTCGAAAAAGATGTCTAACTGGAAGGTTAAGATGATGTCTGTTGGAAGGAGGTCGTTGCTTTTGAAATTGATTTTGGGTTCATTGGGTACTTTTTATATGTCTTTTTTTCTAATGCCAGTTCAAGTTGCTAAAGATTTGGAAGCTCTGCGAAGTCAATTATGTTGGGGTGGTACTAATATTGATCGAAAATTACACTGGATAGCATGGGACCAAATATTGGCAGATAAGAAATATGGTGGTTTGGATATTGGGAGTTTGGTTTCTTTAAATTTTTCGTTACTACAAAATAGCAATGAGGATTTTACACTGAACAAAGTGCTCTTTGGGTTCAAGTTATTAAGCAATTATATGGTGATAGTGGAGGTTCTGGTTAGTATAGAAGTAATTGGAAGGGTGGAGGACCGTGGGCTAGAATTATGACTTCAGTTCTTCGGCTTCATGAAAAGGGTGTTGTGGTTTCATTTTTCCTCGACTTTTCGTGATTGTTATATGGTGATAGTGGAGGTTTTGAAGATTTTTTCCTCGACTTTTCGTGATTGTTTTTCATGCAAGATTTCCGTTGTTTCATTTTTTTTCACACATCGAGGGGGAGTTTCGTATGGTTTATTACTCAAGTGTTTCTCATGCCCTTATGGGTTTTATAATCATTTCTGATTATAAAATTGGGGGGGGGGGGGGGGGGGGGGATGTTGAAATGGGTATTCGAATATTATTGAATATTCTTTTTCAAAATGGATTTGAACACCGATGTTACTTCGAGGGGAGTTGGTCTTGATCGCTTGGAGCTCGTTTGGATATTGAAGTCGGGATATCCAATTCAAACTTTGATGGGGAGAATGTTATGGTGCAAATTTCTCCTTGGATGTGGCTTATCCTATTTGGATGTGTAATGGGTTTAGCTTTTCCTATAAATAGGAAGTGAGTGGCTCCCATTTTATGTAAAAACTCATTTGTGAGATTAGTCTAATGAGAGAATTATTACAAACCCACTTTGTAATAGCTTACTAGATTATTGAGAGCTTAAATGAACAATTTACTATTTGTGTTCTTCGTGGTTGATTGATTCACTTAATCTTTATATTTCCGCATTCGTCATCATAACCGGGTCACTACACCTTGTCCTTAGTGTTGCTACCAACCATGAAAATTTCAATGATTTTGTTAGAGCTACACAAAAATACTAGTCTTGAATCGGACCTGAAAAAAGATAGAGAACGAACCAGTATAAAACGAGACTATACCAAAAAAAGACTGGTCCTAAAAGAGAACAGATCAAAAAAGAGTTGCTTGAGATCGTCCGGGACCGATTAAGAAAAAATAGGATTGTTTCGAGACCGGTCCTAAAAAAGAATGGACCGTTTTGAGATCGGCACAAGATTGGTCTGTGACTAACTCAAGACCATTTTAATTTCCATCTTTTCTTTTCACTTTATTTTATCGAGTTTTATCTTCTTCTTTTTCATTTTTTATTTTTTCTATAACTATTATAAAAATTAGATAAATTTATAAAACATAAAATTTAAATTTCCATGACAATTACTAGAAAAAAATAAATCCATGAAATCATTTATTTGACATATTTTCTTCAAATAATAGGAGTAAATTCAACACAAATAAAAATGAATAAACAAAAGGTAAAAATCCACATGTTTTTTCGAGTATGTGTTGTGCATATCCTAACAACAAAGAAACAGAACCACTTTTGTGTTCTCTTCTCAAAATCGCATAAACTCACATCTTTTTTCTTCTTTAATTGCTGCTGGGCAATCCAGAACAAGTGCAAAACAGGTTAAAAATGAACACGGGGTTGTGGTGTATGGTTTTGTTTAGGGTTGGTGGTAGAATGGAGATGGTGATTGCTCGGAACAGGGAAGGGACATGGCAACGGTGCGTTGTTCATATGTGTTGCAATCTTGACGGCAGAAAACGTGATGTGGGATGGTGTAGTTTCCCTTCATGGTCACGGCGTCGAGGAGGTGCAAACTAGCGCATCAACAATGTTTACCTGCATACCAAGCAATATAAGCATGCTATCATAATAAAATTCATGCAATGTATTTTCAGCCCATTACACAATTTAAAAGTATATTTAAGAAGTATACGTAAAAAAACCTTATATTTTATGTTTTTTTTTAGTGTTGAGCCTAATTTTTATTTCAGAAGAATTATATATATATATTTCCCGTGTTATTTTTATTGTTTGATGGTGTTAAACATTAATATTTAAACGAAATTTTTTACTTTTTTAAACAAAAAAATTTGCGTTGTCCAATTTTTGTATGATTTGAATATCAAACTCTATTTGTTGGATGCTTAAAGGTTTTAACAAGTAAAGAACAACTTCAAGGCTTATTTAACATGTTATATAGTTGTCATAATCAAATGTCAAAACACTTTTAAACTCCAATCAATTTTTGGAATCTAATCTCAACTTTTCTTTTTTGCTCAATTTAATCATGTTAATCTCATCTCAAAAGTGATTTAATCCATAATAATATTATTACATGCCTATGAGACTTATTCTTACAATTAATATTCAATTCGTTATATTAGAGCAAACAAATTCTTTAAATGATAGTAAGCATTATTTGTGTCTAACGTATATAGTTTGATATGTATTCAAGTGATAGTAGCGACTAAAGAAGTAAAAAAAAAATCAAGGATATTAAGAACGATGATATTTGTTTAGTGATACTTGAACCCATGTCTATGTTATGCTATGATGTTGAAACCCTCAAACCTTTACTTTTCAACTTTGGACTTCTGAATGATTTGAATTATGGAACCGTATTTTCACAAATAATATTTTTATTTGATGAAGTAATTTAAAATGATTAAAACTAATATATCAAAAGTGAGGTGTTTCACAATGCCAGTTCTTATGAAGATTGAGAAAAAGGAAGACAAGAGGTATTTAAATAGGTATGGAGGGACAAATTCATTGGTTAGGACCAAATCCATATTACGATGTTGTTACAATGTTGGTGTCCCTAAGACGGGAAGGAGTACATTCATTGAACAATTTTTTAACATTATTTTTCATTCGACCAAGATGCTCGAGCAGTGGATATCTAATATTGTGATATCGATCTATAAGAACAAAGGATATACTTAAAGTTGTTTGAGACTATGGATGTATTAACCTGCTTACTCATACCATAAAGCTATGGGAGAGCGTATTAGAGGTACTAGGCTAAGACAGGAAACTACGATATCAAAAAACTAATTTGATTTCATGTCTATAAGGTCTACTAGTAAGGGTATCCGCCTACTCAAACGTCTAATATAAAAAATGTAGAGAAAGAAACACGAACCTCAATATGATAGTCATTGACCTAGACAAATAATATGATTTCGTCCCATGTAAGATAATTTGGAAGACATTGGAAGCTCTAAGGGTCTCGAAAAGTTATGTTCGGGATATAAGCGATATGTACTACTAGTGTACCACTCTACTACTCAAGGGCGATATGTACTACTAGTGTACCACTCTACTACTCAAGGGCAGTTCTAATAGGGTGTCTGCAGTGGCATCAACAATACTTGCTTTTCCTACAAGCAGTGAAAAAAAATTTGAATTTTTTTTTTACCTATTGTGCTACTATGTACAAAAATTGTACCACTACGTAAAAAAATATGTTACTCTATCGGATCAAGCAAGCCCAAAAATATAATTAGAAGACCAATGTTTTAAATTTTATTCCACTATTAATTGTAGCCCCAAAAAGAATAAGGGAAAAATAGCCCAATGATGGCTATTGATCCGATCGGCATTTAGAAGCAAAAAAAAAAAAAAAAAAAAAAAAAAAAAAAAAACAACAAGTCCAAGCTTCCTGACCTCCTGTAACGACCCAAAGTTTCACGTCCAAAAATTTCATTTTAAAAAAACATTACTTTAGAGAAACATTAACTGTTAAAAACATTGATTGATCAAACCATAACAAAACGTAAGCCATGTCTAAAAATCAAATCATACAATCATCATAATATCATAGTATAAATCCCAGAGAATCTCGTAAGTGCGGAAATCCGTGTGTGTGTATGATGTGCCGCTACCGCGCCGGCTCTTTCCCCTTCGACGAAGAGGTACCTGAAACCAAAACCATAAACTGTAAGCACAAAGCTTAGTGAGTTCCCCCATCGTAGCACATATCATACAAACAATTAACACGCATACTGCCAGGCCATTCTGGGGTGCTAACTACCCATGTCAAGCCATTCTGGGGTGCTGACTACCCATCGGTCCTAACAACCGAACACAGAGACTGATCCCCTCATACTACCTCTATCGCATATAACATAACAAGCCAGCATGCAAACATATCATCACATGCTGTCAGACGTATCTGGGGTGTCTGACTACCCTTCGGTCCTAACAACCGAACTCGACTACTATCACATACAACATATCATGCTAGCATATAACATATCAGGTAGTAGCAACCAAGATGATATCACAAAGACAATCATCTATCATACGTCTCCTACTGGTGGGTCGGCATTGTGGCCTTAGACCCACTGCTACTGGAAGGTAACTCACCTCGAATAGGCTGCTGGTCTGTGTGGGAACTGGCTGTCTACTGCTGCTGCTGCTAACGTCCCTCCACTGTAATTCCCACAAAACGATCAGTCAAACACGCTAGATGTTCTTAGGGTAAAATGACCCTTTTACCCCTCACCAAGTCAAAGACCAGGTCAAAGTCAACTTCCAGTTGACTGGACTCGCCGAGTCCAGAGAGCAACTCGCCGATTCCATCTCTCGCTGATCCGGTCCCACTCACCAGGTCCCTCTTTCACTCACTGAGTCACCCCAGACTCGCTATCCGGGACTTTGGGGCCGAATCGAGTACCAACTCGCCGAGTTCCTCGAGCAGGTCCTCTGCTTGCTTCCAATCCACACCAAAACACCCCATTCGGGGGTTTGGGGGTTTCGGGACTACATTATACGGTTACTCGGCGAGTTTGAAGAACTACTCGGCGAGTTCCAGGCAATCTTCATAGGACTCTCCGAGTTTGTTCATCCAACTCACCGAGTCGACGACCATCTTCATAGAACTCGCCGAGTTCCACCTTGGGACTCGCCGAGTCCTTCGACCCACTTCCTGAGTAGGCCAGATCTAGGACATGCAACACTTCCAGACCACAGATCCATGGTCCTAGGGTTCATTTACCACGTAAAGTTGTAAACTTTACGTGCATGCATGGCCCTATGAGCTCAAACATGCACTTCCAAGCTATACAAGAGGTCCTAGGCTCATTGGGGACTTCCACTACCTCAACCACAGAGACTTTATGCTACTATGAAGTCCAAAAGGTCCACATCCGAAGTTCTTGCAGAACATTAGCCATAAACACATAGAGATTTAGGTTTTTAGGGCTTAAAACCTCTTTTCTTAGGGACAAAAAGGGGACTAACGAGCTAAAGATCAAGTTAGGGTCTTTTCTACCTGAATGGAGGCCTTTCACAGAGTAGATTCCGGATCTCCTTCCCTTCTTGCACTCTTCAATCTTCTACTTCTTCTCCCAAGCCCCAAAACACCTTCAAAATGTTAACAATCACCCACAAGGACACAAAGGAGGCTAGGGTTTCGTTCTACAGGTCTCTGGGAGTGCTAAGGGAAGTGGAGGCTGGGTTAGATCGATTAAATAGGGTGCAAACACCCGGGTTAGGGTTTAAGTCCAAACAGGGTCTACTCGCCGAGTCCATCGGACCTACTCGCCGAGTAGATCGAGTAAATCCCGCGTCTAGTCCCGCTTCTACTCGGCAAGTCAGTCCCTCAACTCGCCGAGTCCAAGGCTAATTGTGAAAAATAAAGAGATTTAATAATCACGAATACATACCAGGAATTAGGTGCTACAAATCTCCCCCACTTATTTTAGACTTCGTCCTCGAAGTCTGGTGCTCGATCCTGAAACAGCTCGGGATAGTGCTCCATCATCTCGTCCACCGGCTCCCAAGTCCACTCCAAACCCTTGCGGTGCTGCCATTGCACCTTCACTAGCTCCACCCTCTTGTTCCTTAAATCCTTCGACTTCCTGTCGAGGATTGCGACTGGACGCTCGATGTAATTCAGGCTGTCATCAACCTGAATATCCTCCAACGGCACTACCATTGAATCGTCCACTAAGCACTTTCGCAGCTGAGAGACATGGAAAGTGTTGTGGATCTGGCTGAGCTCGGCTGGCAGATCCAACCTATACGCCACCTTGCCCACCCGGGCTACAACCCTGAACGGTCCGATGAACCTTGGGCCCAACTTGCCCCGCTTCCTGAATCCGATGACTCCTTTCCAAGGCGACACCTTCAGGAGAACCATATCCCCGACTCGAAACTCCAAGTCGGATCGACGCTTGTCGGCGTAACTTTTCTGCCGACTCTGAGCAGTCTGAAGCCTGCTCCGGACCTGCTGGATCCTCTCGGTCGTCTTGAGCACCACTTCGGTGCTCCCCATGACCCTCTGGCCAACTTCACCCCAGCATATCGGGGTCCTGCACCTCCGTCCGTACAACATCTCGAAGGGAGGGCGGTCGATACTCGCGTGATAGCTGTTGTTGTAGGAGAACTCGGCCAGGGGAAGATAGGTATCCCAGCTACCACCGAAGTCTAGCACGCACGCCCGCAACATATCCTCCAGAGTCTGGATGGTCCGCTCGCTCTGACCATCCGTCTGCGGGTGAAAGGCAATGCTAAAATGCAGACGAGTGCCCAACTCGTCATGGAATCTCCTCCAAAATCTGGAAGTAAAACGCACATCCCTGTCCGAGATCACCGATACCGGCACCCCATGTCGTGCCACAATCTCCCTGATATAGATGTCGGCCAATTTCTCGGCCAATATGCTCTCCTGAATCGGAATAAAATGAGCACTCTTGGTCAATCTATCCACGATGACCCAAATCGAATCTACTCCACGTGCGGTCCTGGGAAGCTTCGTGATAAAATCCATCGTGATATCTTCCCATTTCCACAGGGGAATATCCAACGGCTGCATCTTGCCATGCGGTCTCTGATGTTCGGCCTTGACCTTCCTGCAGGTCAAACACCGTTCGACGTACCATGCCACATCCCGCTTCATGCAGGGCCACCAGTAATCCAGACGAAGATCCCTATACATCTTCGTCGCCCAAGGATGAATAGAGAATCGGGACTTGTGCGCCTCCTCCATCAAAGTCTGTCGCACACCCCCGTGATACGGCACCCATACCCTACGGTGCAAGGTCAATAATCCTCGGCTATCATAGTCAAAGGAGGAAACCTGACCCACCACACGCTCGCTCTTCCGATGTTCCTCCTTGATAGCCTCCTGCTGAGCCTCCCGAATTTGCTCCAACAAGGAAGACACCACGGTCATCCTCAAGCAGACGTCCCTGATTGGCGCCGCCTTGCGGCTGAGCGCATCGGCCACCACGTTAACCCTCCCCAGGTGGTAAAGGATCTCGCAATCATAATCCTTCACCACATCCAACCACCGACACTGCCTCATGTTCAGATTTGGCTAATCCATGAGGTACCTCAAACTCTTGTGGTCCGTGTAGATGGTACATCGAACCCCGTAGAGGTAATGTCGCCAAATCTTGAGGGCAAAAACCACCGCCCCCAACTCCAAATCGTGTGTCGAGTAGTTTGCCTCGTGAGGCTTGAGCTGCCTCGAAGCGTAGGCAATAACATGCCCCCTCTGCATCAGTACCGCGCCCAACCCAGAAATGGATGCATCACAATAAACCACAAAATCCTCCATGCCCTCTGGCAGGGCTAAGATTGGCGCCTCGCACAATCTCTGTCTCAGCGTCTCAAATGCAGCCTGCTGCTCGGGCCCCCACCAAAAGACCACGACTTTCTTCGTCAGCCGCGTCAGGGGCACGGATATCTTGGAGAAATCCTGAATAAATCTCCGATAGTAGCCTGCCAATCCCAGGAAACTCCGAATCTCAGATGGAGACTTCGGAACCTCCCATCTCATCACGGCCTTGACCTTGGCCGGATCGACCAGAATCCCGTTCTGGTTGACGAGGTGTCCAAGAAATTGCACCTCACGCAACCAAAACTCACACTTGGAGAACTTGGCATACAAGCTCTCCCTCCTCAGGGTCTCTAACACCTCTCTCAGATGCTCCTCATGTTCCTCTCGAGTCTTGGAATAAACCAAGATATCATCGATAAAGACTATCATAGACCGGTCCAACATCGGTCTGCATACGCGGTTCATGAGGTCCATG
Organism: Lactuca sativa; assembly: GCF_002870075.4. NCBI lineage: Eukaryota > Viridiplantae > Streptophyta > Magnoliopsida > Asterales > Asteraceae > Lactuca > Lactuca sativa. The sequence goes on along the minus strand of NC_056625.2, from coordinate 25,884,004 downwards.
AACGTGGCAGGAGCGTTGGTGAGCCCAAACGGCATCACCACGAACTCATAATGGCCATAGCGCGTCCGAAACGCGGTCTTCTGCATGTCCTCCTCCCTGACCCTCATCTGATGATAACCCGAACGCAAATCAATCTTGGAGAACCAAGATGCTCCCTGAAGCTGGTCAAAGAGGTCATCAATCCTCAGAAGCGGGTAACGGTTCTTCACCGTTACCTTGTTCAGCCCCCGATAAGCTATACACATCCGATGCAACCCGTCCTTCTTCTTCACAAACAGAATCGGGGCTCCCCAGGGCGAACTGCTCGGACGAATAAATCCCTTGTCTAGCAGCTCCTGCAGCTGCGTAGACAACTCCTGCATCTCGGGAGGAGCCAACCGATACGGTGCCTTGGCTATCGGAGCCGCACCAGGAACTAGGTCAATCCTGAACTCCACCTGTCGCTCCGGAGGTATCCCAGGAAGCTCCTCTAGGAAAACATCTGCAAAGTCTTGGACCACCGAAACCTCGCTCACTGTCGCCTTACCCGCCTCCCAGGTATCCATCACATACGCGACATATCCTGCGCATCCCTGCTGAAGGTAGCGCCTAGTCCTCGATGTTGAACATACAGCGGGTCCATACTGGGGCCTCTCACCATGAATCACTAACTCTCCCCCGCTTGGGGTCCTGACCCGCACTAGCTGTTGCGCACAATCTATCACAGCCCCATTAGGGCTCAGCCAATCCATGCCTATAATCACCTTGTTCCCACGCAACGGTATGGGAACCAAATCTACCAAGTAGCGCTCCTCGAACAAACGCAGCACGCAGTCTCGAAACACCATCGTTGCCCGCACCGATCGATCATCAGCAATCTCCACCTCCAAAGGGCAACCTAGCTCGCCTGATGGCTCATGAAACTTCTTGCTAAGCGCAAGGGAAACGAATGATCGGGATGCACCCGAATCAAATAACACCTGAACTGGGAGGCCGTTCACATGGAACGATCCTAATGCATACATATACATACAGAGCACATATCAATAACATAACATCATAATAATAAGATAGAGGGGAAAGAATCATACCCGTCACCACATCGGGTGCGGCGCGTGCCTCCTCGGTAGTCAGCTGAAATGCTCGGCTCCTCACCACTGGAGCCTCTGACTTGCCCTGCCGGCCATCCGTGATCCGCATGGTCGCTGGAGCTGGCGACTTCAGCGGCGCGGAAACTATCAACTGGGGGCAATTGGCCTTCTTGTGGCCCCTCTTGTTGTAGTGAAAACACAGCAACTCTGATGTCTGAATAACTGCTGCCGGAGCAGTGCAATCCCTGCTGATGTGCCCAGACTTGCCGCACTTGTAGCAGCCTGATGATCCCATCCTACACGCCCCCTCGTGCGGCCTGCCGCATTTCCTGCAGCGGCTCGGTCCTGACTGGCCTTTCGGCCTACCATCTGGTCCCTTGGGCTTCTTCCCCGAAGCCCCTCCTGCCTGTCCCTCCTCCAATTTCTGTTTCTGGATGTGCTCCAAATCTATCTCCCTCTCCCTCGCCCTGGCAATCATAGAGTCCAAGGTAGGGCAAGCCGAAAAGCTAACATGCTCCCGGATGTCAGCTCGTAGCATATCATGGTAACGAGTCCTCCTCATGTCCTTGTCACCGGCATACTGGGGCACCAACAAAGCCCTCTCCCGGAACTTGGCGGTGATCTCCGCCATAGTCTCCGTCGTCTGTCTCATGTCAAGAAACTCCCTGGCCAGCTGCTGAAGCTCGACAGTCGGCGCAAACTCTGCCCTGAACCTGGTCACGAAGTCCGACCAGGTCATCGCCTCGATAGCTGAGGCTCCCGACGAGTCACCCACTGACTCCCACCAATCCCGGGCTCGGTCCCGTAAACATCCGGCTGCATACCTCACCTTCGACCCCTCGGGGCAGAAGCTAGTCAACTGGGCAGACTCGATGCCTGCAATCCATCGCCTGGCAGCAATGGGGTCTTTCACCCCATGGAAATCCGGCGCACCGCTGCCCCTAAAGTCCTTGAAGAACAGCGTGCGAGATCCTGACTGGCTAGATGCCATATCACTCCTGAATGCCCGAAGGCGATCCTCCATCAACTCCATGATCCCTTCCTTGATCGACCCAAAGAGAATGGGGGTCGACTCAAGGATGCCTCTGGTAATCTCTGACGCGATGAACTCGCGTAGTCCCTCATCAACTGGCTCGGAACCTGATCCCGAACCTGACCCCTCTCCTGAACCGCCATCTACCGGCCTCGATCGAAGTACCACCATTCTGCAATACATCACAACAATCATTAGTGATACTGATACTCCCTGAGGGAGCACAACTACTCACAAGTTCCCTGGTCTTATCTTGGCCTTCCTTGGTTCGGGTACGGATCCTCTACTTTCAGTAGTACGGGCCCATACTACCTTCCACATATATCCGTACCTTCTTCAAGAAATGCCTCGACTCCACCAGATCCCTTTCACTACTGCTGATCACTGCTATACTCATCCTAGGCTTGCCCTAGGGGAAATCTCTAATTCCACTCTAACCAGTCCTCAGCTGCTGCAGGCCTCCTTGTAATGCCAATTAGCCATTACCCGAATACCATCACATGTGACGAGGCTCAGATAATCCTTCGAGTACCCGACTCATCCTTACAACGGTTGGACTCAAACAAGAGCTGCGCAGTAGGATCAAATCCGGCACTCTAAGATTATTCAACCCTGATCACATGTGACGTGACGCATTCGCCTAATGGCTAACTCCCATTATTCAGAGTTCCACGTAGCACGAAGCAAGCAGCATTCAGATAAGGGTAACAATCTCAATTAACTCTATCTACTCTCAGGAACTGAGCTAGCATAAAGTGCTAAGCTCATACTACCAGGCATAACCTAAGCAGGCTATCCTACTTACTGTTTACTCAACTACTAGCATGCAAGTTCCCATACAACTGGAACACATAAAGCAGGCACATAAGGCATCACTCCTAGGTCCTTAGTCCTATTCTAGCATGCTGTTCTACAAAAGCTGATAAACATAACATAAACTCGTGTGGGTACTTTGGGGAGTACTTACTTGAGCTCGGCCGGTCGCGCACATCACACACTTCGTTCTTTCTCAAAACTCTTTTCTCAATTTTAGAGATCATTTTCTTTTAGAAAATCTTTTAATCCCTCGATTTGAGTTCAGACACTCCCGAAGGCGTGTCCGAATCCCTCAAACCAGGGCTCTGATGCCAACTTGTAACGACCCAAAGTTTCACGTCCAAAAATTTCATTTTAAAAAAACATTACTTTAGAGAAACATTAACTGTTAAAAACATTGATTGATCAAACCATAACAAAACGTAAGCCATGTCTAAAAATCAAATCATACAATCATCATAATATCATAGTATAAATCCCAGAGAATCTCGTAAGTGCGGAAATCCGTGTGTGTGTATGATGTGCCGCTACCGCGCCGGCTCCTTCCCCTTCGACGAAGAGGTACCTGAAACCAAAACCATAAACTGTAAGCACAAAGCTTAGTGAGTTCCCCCATCGTACCACATATCATACAAACAATTAACACGCATACTGCCAGGCTATTCTGGGGTGCCTGACTACCCGGTACGGCTGTTCTGGGGTGCCGTCCTACCCGTGTCAAGCCATTCTGGGGTGCTGACTACCCATGTCAAGCCATTCTGGGGTGCTGACTACCCATGTCAAGCCATTCTGGGGTGCTGACTACCCGTCGGTCCTAACAACCGAACACAGGGACTGATCCCCTCATACTACCCCTATCGCATATAACATAACAAGCCAGCATGCAAACATATCATCACATGCTGTCAGACGTATCTGGGGTGTCTCACTACCCTTCGGTCCTAACAACCGAACTCGACTACTATCACATACAACATATCATGCTAGAATATAACATATCAGGTAGTAGCAACCTAGATGATATCACAAAGACAATCATCTATCATACGTCTCCTACTGGCGGGTCGGCATTGTGGCCTTAGACCCACTGCTATTGGAAGGTAACTCACCTCGAATAGGCTGTTGGTCTGTGTGGGAACTGGCTGTCTACTGCTGCTGCTGCTAACGTCCCTTGACTGTAATTCCCACAAAACGATCAGTCAAACACGCTAGATGTTCTTAGGGTAAAATGACCCTTTTACCCCTCACCAAGTCAAAGACCAGGTCAAAGTCAACTTCCAGTTGACTGGACTCGCCGAGTCCATCTCTCGCTGATCCGGTCCCACTCACCAGGTCCCTCTTTCACTCACTGAGTCACCCCAGACTCGCTATCCGGGACTTTGGGGCCGACTCGAGTACCAACTCGCCGAGTCCTGCGAGCAACTCGCCGAGTTCCTCGAGCAGGTCCTCTGCTTGCTTCCAATCCACACCAAAACACCCCATTCGAGGGTTTGGGGGTTTCAGGACTACGTTATACGGTTAATTCCGTGCACAGGTACGAAGGGTTGAGTCTTTGACGCTTAAACCCCTCGTGTTCTGTGGATGTTCATATTACTCGCCGAGTTTGAAGAACTACTCGGCGAGTTCCAGGCAATCTTCATAGGACTCGCCGAGTAGACGACCATCTTCATAGAACTCGCCGAGTTCCACCTTGGGACTCGCCGAGTCCTTCGACCCACTTCCTGAGTAGGCCAGATCTAGGACATGCAACACTTCCAGACCACAGATCCATGGTCCTAGGGTTCATTTACCACGTAAAGTTGTAAACTTTACGTGCATGCATGGCCCTATGAGCTCAAACATGCACTTCCAAGCTATACAAGAGGTCCTAGGCTCATTGGGGACTTCCACTACCTCAACCACAGAGACTTTATGCTACTATGAAGTCCAAAAGGTCCACATCCGAAGTTCTTCCAGAACATTAGCCATAAACACATAGAGATTTAGGTTTTTAGGGCTTAAAACCTCTTTTCTTAGGGACAAAAAGGGGACTAACGAGCTAAAGATCAAGTTAGGGTCTTTTCTACCTGAATGGAGGCCTTTCACAGAGTAGATTCCGGATCTCCTTCCCTTCTTGCACTCTTCAATCTTCTACTTCTTCTCCCAAGCCCCAAAACACCTTCAAAATGTTAACAATCACCCACAAGGACACAAAGGAGGCTAGGGTTTCGTTCTACAGGTCTCTGGGAGTGCTAAGGGAAGTGGAGGCTGGGTTAGATCGATTAAATAGGGTGCAAACACCCGGGTTAGGGTTTAAGTCCAAACAGGGTCTACTCGCCGAGTCCATCGGACCTACTCGCCGAGTAGACCGAGTAAATCCCGCGTCTAGTCCCGCTTCTACTTGGCGAGTCAGTCCCTCAACTCGCCGAGTCCAAGGCTAATTGTGCAAAATAAAGAGATTTAATAATCACGAATACATACCAGGAATCAGGTGCTACACCTCCTGTGTTAGCATCCTACATTCCTTCTTTTGTTTCACCTACGTTTTTTCTTCACTAAAGTCGACTTTACTGCTGCTCCTTCTCATCTATTGCATTGTTTTCTGTTGTCGAGTGAGCAGTTTAAAAAATCGACTCCAACTTAACATTGATTACAAAATCGGCTCCAAGCCCTAGCCTAGAATGAAGCAAGTAAGTATTATTGATTCTTTGAAATTTATTCGAAATTAGTATGTTTTTTTAATGAAGCTATTGCTTGACTTGGTCAAATTGTTATGTTTATATTGAAGTTATTGCATGACTTGGTGAAATTGCTATGTTTTTATTGAAGTTATTGTTTGATTTGGTGAAAATGCTATGTTTTTATTGAAGTTATTGTTTGATTTGGTGTAATTGTTATGTATTTATTGAAGTTATTGGATGATTTGGTGAAATTAGTAGTTATTTACTTATTTAACTTAATATTGAATTGTAGGTTACCCTTGGTGTTTTTCTTACCAAAAGACCAAGACCTAATCCTAATGAAATTGGTGAAGAATCTTCCCATACACCAACCACCAATCAATCAATCCCTTCGGTATCTAATGCAATTCCATAAACACCGTGCTCTAATGAATCTAATGATAGTGTTGATTTGAAAGATCTTCCAAAGGACCCGCCGGATAGGCCAAAGATTACAAGTTATAAATCAAATATAAGAGACGGTGTAAGAAGAACATATTTTCTTCAAGGAATTTGTCAAATAAGGGTACATAAGTTTCCAAAAAAGAAAATAGGTGAGAAATTATGATGCTTTATTCCTTCATGGTTTTATGATTTTGATTGGTTGGAATATAGTGTGAAAAGGAATCAAGCGTATTGTTTATATTGTTATGTGTGTGGAGACCTCACACAACAAAGATAAGGGAGAGATGCATTAGTTTCACAAGGTTTTGATACTTATAAGAAAGAGTAAATTATTGAAATCGTCCCTATGGTTTGGTCAAAATTACACGTTTGGTCCCTAAATTTTTTTGTACTCGGATCGTCCCTGTGGTTTGATTTTCTTTCGTTTTTTGTCCCCCTGGTTTGGTCAAAATTGCACATTTGTTCACTAACTTTATGTATGTGCGGGGCAAAATCGCAACAAATTCAAACCACAAAGACGATCCGAGTGCAAAAAAAAATTATGGACCAAACGTGTAATTTTTACCAAACCAAAGGGACAATTTTAGTAATTTACTCTAAAAATAATGCATTTTTGGTTCATATGGGTAGTGTTGATGGTTTTCACAACAAAGTAAGAGAAAGTTTGAATTTTTAATGAGAGAAAAACAAAGCAGGGGACCATAAATATAAAGTTGGATTATGTGTTTCTATTAGTGTTTGTAGACTTTTATTGAAAACCGGTTTACCGTTTCGTTGTCATGACGAGTCGGTTTACTCGTAAAATAAAGGACTTTACGTTGAAATGTTAAAAACCATTCGAGTGAATAATAAAGATATTTTCAATAAAACTTAAGAAAAAGCTCCTAAAAACAATCAAAGGATTTGCCCTAAAACTCAAAAACAACTTGTGTAATGTTTTGCACAAGAGGTTCTTTTGAGTATTCACTAAAAGATTGGTCAAGATGTATTTGCTTTATTGGTTGATAAATCTAGTGATGTACCGAAAAAAGAACACATGGTTATTGTTTTACAATATGTCGATAGTCTTCGCTATGTGAAGAAAAAAGATTCATTGGAGTTGTGGACGTGAATGATACATCCTCTTTAACACTTAAGAATTCCATAAATGAAGTACTTACAAGTAACAAGTTGGGTTTTAGTTAGGTAATTTATTCTTTAATTTTTTGTTACTTCAATCTAATTTAATTCGCTTTATGTGTTATACTATATATATATATATATATATATATATATATATATATATATATATATATATATATATATATATTAATTTTTTTTAATAGATAAGAGGACAATGTTATGATGGGGCTAGCAATATACGAGGGGAATTCAATGGTTTGAAAGCTTTGATATTACAAGAGAATGACACAACTTTTTATGTACATTGCTATACACACCAACTTCATAGCTTTTTATGTAAATTGCTTTGCATACCAACTTTACGGGTACATTGTCATAGCAACTTCAAAGATATGATGTATGACATTTTACTTCTCAGGGGTAGATTGTCAAAGCAACTTCAAAGAAAAGATCTAGAAATTTAGAAGATACTTCGATGGTTAGAGGGACAATGGAGGCATTGAAATTTTTAAGAAACACGGAATTTGATAGCATTTTACCAAAAGTATCCTCTTTTTCTCAAACTCACAATATTGATATTTTGGATATGGAAGATTTGTATCTTGGTATGAGAAACCGTAAGACCTCAAAGACTAATAGATTTCATTTTGAAGTTAAAATCTTCAACACAATGGTGGATATGCAACTTATAGAATATCGGGATCGATTTAGTGAAACAAGCACCCACTTACTATTATAATAATACATGGGTGCTTGGAGTCATTGTGATTCATTTGCACAATTTGAAAAATCAAAGTTGTTGAAGTTGGGTAAATTGTACAAGTATGACTTTGATGATTCAGATATGATAGATCTTGAATGACAACTTGAGATATTTTATCGCTCTTGCATCAAAGATGAGTGCTTCACTAGGTGGAAAGGAATTTCCGGCCTTTCTCGTTTGATGGTTAGTACGTGGAAACATCGGTTTTATCCTTTGGTTTATATGTTTTTAAAGTTGGCTTTGATTTTATCTGTAGTGACCGCAAGTGTAGAAAGATGTTTTTAAAAGATGAAGCTCTTGAAGACCGACTTGTGCAACAAAATTGGCGATGACTTTTTGAACGAAGCGTTGCTTTGCAATGTTGAGAACGAAACACTTGTGAAATTTGAGACTAAAAAAATAGTGGATCGTTTTTAAAAATGTCTACACGAAGAGTACAAATTTAAAATGTAATAAATCGTTGTTATATTTTTAACTTTCTATGAAATTGATTGCTTTTTTGTACAAGACGTAATGAATTGTTTTTATGTTTTATATTATGCTTGACAAATTTTTTCTGTGTCGCACCTAGTATAAATTCATGCGTTTGCCCCTGCTACTACTTGCATCCAAACTACAATTAGCGACACTCATGCTTTACCAGAGGAGGAAATGAGGCTTTCATCAGGAATAGCATTTAGTCCATATATCTTCATTTTGATTATGGATAAAATCAATTTCCATATTTTCCTAACATGTTCTCTTTTCTTCTTTAATTTGTATTTTATGCATAAAAGCTTTATCAAAATGTGTTTGGGCGAAAGTATGGGAGTGGTGGATTTCCATGTATGGGATGGAATCTTCCAACCATATAAGTTTAACTTTTAAATATGATGTGGCTGGAGTAAGGTAGCAATTGAGTTGGGATGGATCGCGGATGAATGGGATGGAATCCTCCGAATGAGTACAATAATTAGTTCGCAAATATATCATGCTGTTATTCAAATCTCGTCGTCTATTACATATGTGGAATTAACTGGTTCAAATATATATATATATATATATATATATATATATATATATATATATATATATATATATATATATATATATTTGAACCGACAAATGTAAATATATAATTTACTATTAAACTAACATTTAATTCCACATATGTCAACGACAAGATTTGAATGGTGATACATATTGTTTTAACGAAATTTAATTGAATCTATTAATATTGTAAACATTATGATTGACTATCTAATAAAAATGCAAATTGATTTATCAAGATGATTACTTTTTCGTTTTGTTCATATCTAAGTAAAATTTTTTTGTACAAATGTAAGTAACAAACTTTTTAAATGTGTTTATATATAACTGTTATGATCGGATGTTACCTATTATAGCTTATTATAATTGTCATATATGAATATTTCCAACAAATTTGTTATTTAGATATGTATATAAAGAAATTAGTTATCCAAATATAAATAAATTAATTATCTTGATAAGTAAATTTCTCATAAAATTATAAACCAGTTTTTTTTTTAAAGGGCAGAAATTATATTATAAACTTTTTTTTTTAATTATAAACCTTTTCGATCTGACATTATAATATGATATTTAAATTAAATATTTCGGAGGAGATTGGCATGGAATTGAACATCCCAAGATAGTGTGGGCATGAATTGCGGTTTCATTACAATTAAATAATTAATTTAAATGATAATTAAAAGAGTTGAAGAATCTACATGACGTCATCGCTTAGTCAAGTAGGTCCACCCACCAAAAGCATGCCAACTTGTACAATATTAAGAAAAATTAAATACTCTGGGGGAGAAAGAAAACAAGGATATTGGTCTGTTGTTAACCAAATCAAACTATAAAAAGTTAGGTTTTTCGGTTTTAAAATTTCTCTGAGTTCGATTTTTGTATTTGGTTTTTCGGTCAGATTTATAGGTTTTTGGTTTTAAACTGTGGATTTTGTGATTCATTGTTTTTTGATATTATAGGTTTTTCATGTTCAAATCCACTGAAAATAAGTTGCAATAAATGGTATCGGGTCAAATTTAGACATACTAAAATAACAACACAAGTGTAAGTAATATAAGAGTAGTAAAATAATTTAATTTTGTCTCGAAACATTCAAAAAAAAATCAAACTTAAGAACATTAGTTAATATTTTTTTAAAATAAAAAATATATATAATAAATATGAATAATATCTAAAATATATAAAAAAAAATCAATAATATATATGATGGGTTGGTTTTTAAATCCATTGGTCGGTTCAGTTTTACGAATGAGTTTATAGTAAAAAACTGAAACGAATTGCTAATATCGTTTTATAAAAATTCAAAACCACCCTGTCAAATTTTGTCGAGTTATCGTTTTTTCAATTTCGGTTTGGTTGGATTTTCGGTTTTCGGTTCGGTTTTTGTTTGTCTTCAAGATAAACTAACATCTATAATAAATAATATGTAATTAAATAAAAAGAAAGACTATTACAAGTTTATAACCTATAAATAAATTGTAATAGAATAAAACAACTTTTATTTTATTTAATAAACTTAATTAAATAAAGACAGCTAATAGTTTACAAATAAAAATAAATGACTTAACAAATCAGCTGACCCAATTCCTGCTTGAGATGTTTTTTTCCTGTTAGAGTTATTTAAGTATTTTGTCATAGTTATCACCTTTTTATTTCTGAATTGTTGCATACAGTTTGACCAATGATAATCTATTTGTCGATTATATGTGCAAAATATTAAAAGTTTTTTATTTAGTCATTAACAATTTAAATAAGTTATTTATCTATTAAATTAATAAATAACCTAATTAAACAAAAATATTATTCAAAAATGGGTTAACTTATTGTTAAAAAAAAAATAAGGTAGGGTTGTTAGAGTACATGGTTGAACTAAAAAAAAATATTGAAAAAATATTCATGAAAGATTATTTGACCATGTGCAAAATGTGCGATGTCTATAATTTGACCCAGGTATACAAGTAACACAAACATATAAGGGTATACATTATTACTTTGATAATCAAAATTTATGTAGTCTCATGGTTTTTATTAATACAACTAGACTAGATATTTCAAATACTACGTAATCACGGCTCGATACACTTTTAGGTGGTATTTTTAAAAAGTATATATATATATATATATATATATATATATATATATATATATATATATATATATATATATATATATATATATATATATATATATATATATATATATATATATAGGGTTAGGTTCATGTGACACGGCCTAATTTTGTGAGACCGTGAGACGCATTTTTCATTTCTTTTTTATTTTTTTTAGTTAATTCAAGTTTCGAAAATAATATTTAAAAAAAGAAATTTTGGATTTTTCCATTTATTTTGCATTTTAAAATTATTTTTTAGAATATGTACAGTGTAATATTCTATTAGAATATTTCACGTATTTTTCAAAAAAAATGAATTTTTTTATTTTTTTTATTTATTTTATTTTTTTTAGTTAATTCAAGTTCCGAAAATAATATTTAAAAAAAGAATTTTTAGATTTTTCCATTTACTTTGCATTTTAAAATTATTTTTTAGAATAGGTCAGTCTAATATTCTATTAGAATATTTCACGTATTTTTCAAAAAAAAAACGGAATTTTTTTTTATTTTTTTGTTATTTTTTTTATTCTTTTTAGTTAATTCAAGTTCCGAAAATAATATTTAAAAAAAAAAAAGAATTTTTGGATTTTTCCATTTATTTTGCATTTTAAAATTATTTTTAGATTTGGTCTTACGGTCTCACAAAATTAGAATGGTCTCAAATGAACCTGAACCTATATATATATATATATATATATATATATATATATATATATATATATATATATATATATATATATATATATATATATATATATATATATATATATATATATATATATAAGCGAATATACCCTTAAGGGTATATAAGCTTATGTACCCAAACACAACATACTACGTTGTTTTCTATCATATATATACATTGTAATTGTCCAATGTTCTTATAGTTCAACTTCTAACTTGATTTACTTTCAAAAATTTTATAAATTTCACATATATCTTCGTTTAACATAATTTTCATTTTCAACTATAATATATATAACCTAATAAATGTTTGACAAAAAGTTGTGATATAAGAGGATGACAATAGTAAGATTTGGATAATATTCAAAGTAAATCAAGTTAGGGTTTGAAGTTTAATAACATTATAATAAATATATCAAACAAAAGGACTAATTATGGTGGGTTTGGGTACCTAAACTTATATACCCATAAGGGTATATTCACTTTTCCCATATATATATATATATATATATATATATATATATATATATATATATATATATATATATATATATATATATATATATATAGTTAATTCAAATATTCTAACTAATTATTGTACATCTATCGCATGCTAAGACAATAATAAAGAAAATATGTTGTTTGATAAAGCATATACATTCAATCTTACATAACTATTGTCATTAGCACACATTCTCACTAATTAAATCGTCTATAAGTTTATTATACACTTATTATTATTATTTTCATTTCTGTTAGAATGTTGTCAGAATGTTTTATTGGGTCGTATTCTATCAGAATGAAATTGAGTGAAAAACGATATGTGAGAACAAAAAAAAATTAACGAGAATGCATGAAAATGACGATATTCTTGTAAGGTTGAACGTATTCGCATTGCTAAAGAACGTATTCTCATAGTAATATTCATAGCATACGATAGATGTACAATAATTAGTTTGAATAGAATAACTTAAATCGATATATATATATATATATATATATATATATATATATATATATATATATATATATATATATATATACACAGAGAGAGAGAGAGAGAGAGAAAAAAAAAAGGTTCATTTGAGATCATGCTAATTTTGTGAGATATTGGTATGCGATCCTATCCATTCATCTTGGAGATCAAAAAAATATAAAATGCAAAATAATAGGAAAAAACCAAAAATTCAATTCTTAAATATTATTTTCGTTATTTAATTTATCCAAAAAAAATAAAAATAAATAAATAAATCAAAAAAATCACCGTTTTTTCGAAATATGAGTGAAATGTTCTAATAGAATATTACACTGTAAATAATCAATTCGAATTTTTAGAATGTTAGAATATTTTAATATTCTACTAAAATTGATGGATATATTAAAATATTATAATATTCTACTTTAATTTTTAGATTTGTTAGAATATTTTAGTATTCTATTAGAATTTTTTAAATATTTATAGTTTCATATTCTAATAGAATATTCTAACATTCTAAAAATTCGATTTGAATATTTACAGTATAATATTGTGTTAGAATATTTCATGTATTTTTTCAAAAAAAAACAGTAATTTTTTTTATTATTTATTATTTTATATTTATTTTTTTTGGATAAAAAAATGACGAAAATAATATTTTTTTAAACAAAAAATTAAAAATTTTCATTTATTTTGCATTTAAAAAATATTTTTTTTATCTCCAAAATGATTGGCTAGGATTGCGTCCTCATGTCTCACAAAATATGATGGTATCACATTAACCTAAACCTATATATATATATATATATATATATATATATATATATATATATATATATATATATATATATATATATATATATAAGACTAATAAAGATTGAATTTCACGGTGTGTTGATATAATAGAATACATTGGTATAAATACAAAGGGAAATGAGAAATACATGGCACTAGCTAATCACATACAAGAGACTAGGTAAATAGGGTAGTCTAGTTCAATAGAACTCCTATACTAGCGGAAGTATTTTACACGATGTTAGCCCCCCCCCCCCCCCCCCCCCCGCAAGCTCAAGGACAGGTCGAACTTGAAGCTTGGAACGAAGAATAGAAAGAAGATCCTTTGGGAGTGGTTTAGTAAATACATTAGCCAACTGGTCCATAGAAGAAACATGACAGATTTACAAAGCTCCAGATTGTACCTGTTCGCGAATAAATTGAAAATCCAATGCGATATGCTTGGACCTGGTGCTGATTACCGGGTTCTTGTCCATGAAGATTGCTCCTATATTGCCGCAAAGTAACAGGGGAGGCTGATTGATAGGAGCATGGATGTCAATAATGCGTTGTTTCAACCACAAAAGTTCAGTTGTTGTTTATGCTAAAGACCTGTATTCAGCTTCAGTACTAGAATGGGCAACCACTCGTTGTTTTCTAGAGGTCCAACTGATAAGGTTATTACCATGGAAGATAGCATAACCGTATTGAGATCAACAGTCTTCCTTATCAGAAATCCAACTAGCATTAGAGTATGCAAGTAATCAAGTTGTTGTGGTTGGAGTGAATCGAAAACAGTGATTATTAGTGCCTTTTAGATATCGTAATATCCTTTTCGTTGCTTGCCAATGAAGATTGGTTAGTAAGTGCATAAATTGGTAGACACAGTTAACTGCATATGCTATGTCGGGACAAGTAATTCTAGCATATTGAAGTGAAACGACCACTTGTGAACAACTTAGGATCATGAAATAGATCACCCTGGCGATGAAGGGAAGATTTCAGATCAGCAGGTTTTGTAACATGGGATGCTTCAGTCATATTCGTGTGATGCAAGATATCGTTAATGTATTTTTCTTGAGAAGAATTTATACCATTCGAGTCCCGAGAAATTTGTATCCCCAAGAAGAAATTTAAATCTCCTAGATCTTTAAGTGTGAAGACGTGATGAAGCTGATTGTTGAATCGTTGAATTTGATCTGCTTTTGCCCCTATGATTATTAAATCATCCACATACACGAGAATATATATGATAGAGGTAGTAGAACAATAAAGGAAGAGGGATATGTCTGACTGGCAAGCCCTAAACCCATGAGTCACCAGATAATTTTTAAGCTTAGTAAACCAAGCCCATGGGACTTATTTTAACACATAAATTGCCTTGTTTAAGTGACATACATGATTGGTTCGGGATGGATCTTCAAACCCCCGTGGTTGTTTCATATAAACATGTTCCTTTAAGTCACTGTGAAGGAACGCATTGTTGATGTTGAGTTGACGGAGACAACAGCCTTTTGATAAAGCTATAGAGAGGACCAAGTGGATTGTTTTTAACTTACTAATTGGACTGAAAGTCTCGAAATAATCAACATCGGCTTCTTGATTGAAACCTTGAGCTACCAAACGGGGTTTATGTCTTTCAATTTTTCCATCTGAGTGTCTCTTTATCCTATATATCCACTTATAGCCAACAAGATTTACATTAGTAGGACAAGGGACTAAAGACCATGTCTTATTTCACATAAGGGTATCATGTTCAAGTTGCATGGATTGAAGCTAACAGAGATGTTTGACAGCTTGAGCAAAAGATTTGGGTTCAAATTTGGGATTGGAAGGGATGAGAGATGCGGTGAAGGTTTTTTCTTTAAGGAGTTTGTGCGATCTCTAGTAGTCATTGGGTGAGTATTGTGATCAGCAGCGCGATAATGAGATGTGGAGGGGTGTTTTTGCTTAGATCGAGAGCTGATGGTGGATTTTTGGTAGGAAGGGGTAGAGACAATCGAGGTAGGGGATAGCGATGGTTAAGGTGAGGGTGGTTGTGGTGAAGGTGGTAGAGGTGCTGGTGGTAGAGTGGAAATGTGTGATAAAAGTTTAGTCGAAGTAGATGAAGGAGGCATGGGAGGAATAGAAGGTGAGACAGATGAGATGTTTTTATATGGAAAAACCTCTTTGTTGAAGACAACATGGAGTGAGACATAGACGTGGGAAGAAGGTTGATGAAAACATATGTACCTCTTATGGGATGTACTGTACCCAAGAAAAATACAAGGTAGAGTTCGATAATTAAGCTTGTTCATGTTGTAGGGTCGAAAGAAAGGGTAGCACAAGCAGCCAAACATTTTGAGGAAATCATACTGGGGAGGTTTGTGATACAATTTCTGATATGGAGAGTGAAACTGAAGAAGATGCGTGATGGTGTGATTATGGAGATAAATAGCAGTTTTGAAGGCGTGTTCCCAAAACACATGAGAGATGGAAGATTGGGCTAATAGAGAAAGGCCTTTTTCAACAATTATACGGTTGCGTCTCTCAACTGCACCATTTTTTCTTGAGTATATGAGTAGGAGATTCAATGCTCAATGCCATGGTGGTGAAGAAAAGTAGAAATATTTCTAAACTCACCACCCCAATCAAATTGCACACTCTTAATGTTACTATGAAATTCAGTTTTAACCATAGTTTTGAAATGCAAAAATGTAGAGAACACTTGAGATTTATGGGATAAAAAATAAATCCATACGAATTTTGGTGCAATCATCGATAAATAAAACGAAAAAAGATTTCCATTCATAGACAATAAGGGTGACGGCCACCAAACATCAGAATAAATCAACTCAAATGGTGTTTGTAATGCAATGTGAGAAGTGGGGAGAGGGAAGCGATGGATCTTTGCTCATTGACATGATTCACAAACATTCGGGAATTTATTTGACAAAATAGGAAGCTTAAACAAAGAACCTAAATGACGCAACAGTGCTTCATATGGCTGAGCAAGTCTTTGATGCCAGTTATGAAGAGATGTCCGAACACTAGAGAGGGCCATCATGGAAGGTTGTGTATTGTTTCTAGAAAAAGGAATACAATATAATCCATTCTTAGTGTCCCCACGGAGCATGGTTTGACCTTGAAAATTCTTAACAACACAATAAGTGGGCCAAAATTCCACAAAAGCATTATTGTCAAGAGTTAATTTTGAGATACTAAGGAGGTTTTCGGTAAGCTTTGGAACAACAAGAACATTAGGAAGATTAAGTTGATGCAATTTACATGAGCCCATATGAAAAATAAAGATTTTTACCATTTCCAACTTGGAGTTTATCATCCCCTGCATATTCAGTAGCATTGTAACATCCCGACTCCCTGTACTTTATTTAGTAATGAGTGACTCAACGAGTTAGGTGTTCGACTCGTCAAGTAGAGTTGGATTGAGCACGCGGGTTTAAATACCGACTCGACGAGTCAGCGAGCCGACTCGCCGAGTTGGCATGGTGAGATGAAACCCTAAATATCCGGGGTTGGGACCTATTTAAAAGACTTAAAGCCCTAATTTCCGCCTCCCTTATATCCAAAGATCCCTGTGAGAAACCCTAGATCGGTTCCATCCATTGTGAGAGAGAAAGAGTCTAATGTAGGTGTTCTTGTGCAACTTTGGAAGAAGATTTGGAGAGGAACTTAGCTTGGACCAGAGAGGGACGTTTGGATCCAGAGATTCTTCTGTGGTTAGCTTCTGTTGGAGGTAAAAAGATGCTAACTTGATCATTCTTTGTGTAGATCTTGGTTTGGGGGAGCTTTTAGGGTTTTCTCCCATCCAACTTGTGTTATTGAGTCCCTTGAGCATATCTTGAGGTTGAAACCTCATATCTAGATTGTAGGAGGTCTTGTGAGCCCAAAGACCCAAGCTTTATGAAGCTAGAGGCAAACTTTTGAGCACTAAACCCTTGTAAGAGCTTGTATTGGCATTATTGAGCCAATATGCCATGCATGAACATAAAGTTGAAAGTTTTACGTGGTATTCGAGCTTTAGGAGGTCAGATCCAGAGTAGGGAGTAGCATTTCTGCCTTAAAACATCTGAATGAGAATTTTTACTTAAGGGAGTCGACGAGTCGATGAGCCGACTCGACGAGTCGGGTAGGGTTTATCCCGATGAATTTGAGCATGTTGTAACTCGGCGAGTTGACGGGTCAACTCGACGACTTGAGTTGATTTTCATGAGGCTTCTGAGGAAACGAGGGGACTAGAAGAGTTGCTTTGATGCACTCGATGAGTTGGGTCAACATGGACTGTTGACTCGAGTTTGACTTCTGTTGACTTTTGAGGTCTTGATCAAATGTGAGTAATGGAGACCATGGAGGGGTAGAATGTTCTTTTACCCTTCCCAAGAGTTAAAGAGGGGCTAGTATGAGTTTATTTAGAGTTGTGATTTAATTAGAGGTAAATATCACATGTGTTAGGTGGAGGTTAGATCGGTGATTCGTGTACGAGGTGTATTTGCTTGCTTGCTTCGAGGTAAGTCTTCTCACTATACCTACCTAGAGTGGTAACCTTTGTGTGACCGGAGGGTCTTATGTGCTTATATTGAGTATTGTGATATCGTGCATTATGTCTATGTGATTTATGTTGTGTATTATTCTAAGCTTGCTGAGTTAGGACCGAAGGGTCCACCTGAGTTGTGGGACCGGAGGGTCCCACTGAGACACATTGACCGGAGGGTCTTATTTTAAGCATAGCCATGAGAGGCAAATGAGATATGTGTGGTATTTTGGGGAACTCACTAAGCTTCGTGCTTACCGTGTTGTGTGATATGTGTTTCAGGTACTTTTCTTTGATTGCGGGAAGACGTCGGCTTGATTGTACACACAAGAGAAAGGGTTATGTTTTGAGGATCTTGGATTTTTAATCAAACAATTATGGAGTTGTGTTTTGATAATTAGATACTTGGGATTTTTGCATGAAATATGTTATGAGAATTATGCGATTTTAAGATGAAAATTTTATTTGAAAATTTACGGTGTTACAAGTTGGTATCAGAGCCTTGGTTTGAGGGATTTGGATGTAACTTCGTGTGTGTCTGAACTAAAACTGAGGAGTTGAGAAGAATTTTCAAAATAAATGATATTTCAAAAATGAGAAAGAGTTTTAAGAGAAAACAAGTTGGAGCAGTGTGTACAATCAGCCAGAGCCCGAACGGTGATTTCCCAAAATACCCTTACATAATTGTGGTATGATATATTTGCGGGATATTAGTGATGCATGCTAGAGGATAGGCTAGTTATTTCATATTTTAGGGCTAGATATGTATGATTTGTGATGTGTTAGCCTAGGAGTTCTTGTTATCTGTTATGTGCCTTGAGTATGTGCTGAGTAGGTGAATCTAACAGGAATCTTTTAAAGAGAGCTCTGAGCAGTGGAGTAATCTAGGAGAGATACCTAAATGTGCTTTTGGAGGGATCTTCTGAGAGGGTAGTTAAATGCCACGATGGGTGGGGTTGCCTGTGTCGGCGACGCCTTTTAAGTTGTGGATAGAGAAAGAGGAGTGATATGCCAGAGCGGTTTTACGTGCTGGTGGAGGTTATTCGATGCCTGATTGCTGCTTGCTTTGTGCTTTGTGGAACTCTTGATGATGGGAATCAGCTACTGAGTGAATATGACGATATTTAGGAGGTAGATGGCTAACATCATGAGGAGTTCTTCAGCAGCCGATGGAAGAGAAGTGTGAGAACCTAGGAAGAGCATAGGAAGATAACTTAGTCAGATGAGTACGCTGAGAGAGGAGAGTATTCGTTGGAGAGCGACCATGTGCAATGGGATTGGGAATCGAGGAGGTTGAGAAGCTATTTAGGAAACCTGGGACAATCCATGTGGAAAGTATTGGTAGATGTGGCAAGTAGTATGGGCCCGTACTACTGAAAGCAGAGGACCCATACTCAAAACTGGGAGGATTCCAGAGGTTGTAAATAACAGGTAGTGGGGAGATAACATGGTTCGTAGCATAGTGTGTTATCATTTTTACCAATTATATGACGATGGGTGTTCAGACCGAGAATGGATATGGTAAACTGTGGGTCCAGGGGGCATGTCGGTTGAGCTTCGATAGAGTGTACCTTATGAAGGGATTGAGTTTAGATCCCGAGGAGGTGACTGGTGGGCTGCCAGTTGGAGTCATAGGACTTGAGGAAAGGTGGAGGTGATACGCGGAGGAGGATTGCGGTCTGGGTTGAGTGATCGACCGATGGTTGATATGTCACATCCTGTGACGAAGATTACATTATTTCCGCTTCTCATGTGAAGCGAACGAGATAACGAGCTTTCGGTTCCAGAGTTTGGAGGTAATTATGTGGGGTATCATATAGTTGAGATGTGTTCACCAGAGTAATTGGGATATGTTGCTGCAAGGTATTTTATTTATGTCGTGAAAGAGTCATTGGTGGGGACTGAGATGGATGAGGACAAGGAGTTGCCTTAGTTGAGTAAGGCATACTTTTTAGCAGCAGATTCAGGCGATCAAGAGGAGTATACCGGGGTGGCGGCCCTCGTTGCCTACGTTGTGTATCGACTGTGAGAGTGGGGCCTCTTGCTTCTATGATGATCCATACGATGGAATGTTCGTTGAGGGACCGGAGACACGGTGTGTGATAGTGCATTACCTCCAGATTGAGAGTCATGGCTAATTCGGGACAGTTTGGATATCCGGCGGTGTTTTGGTATGAGATTTCGGGATGACTAGAGGCAGTCACGTGGGGAGGATTCCGAGGATTTCATCTGAGATTTAGGATATTTGGAGTTGCTTGGTCTTTATCGGGAAGATCATCAAGTGTTACGTGGTACGATTCCAAGATTCAAGTGTGATGTACCTGGTGAAACAGTCTATGGAGTAGGTTGTTGGTATGCCAATTGGTAATGGTTTGAACCGTGAGTGGGGGAGAACTGGGTATTCTATTAAGAAGATCAGCGATCCGTTCAAGTGCGGTTAGAGAACTGGTTATGGAGATCTGCGGTGCAGACACATGAGACATGGGTAATTGGTGGATAAGGCGAGGTGCAAGGCGAGATGATGTATGTGTATGTGCTAAGAAAGGATGAGTGAAACCATGACAGGTGGCTGTTGGTCAGAGAATTTATTGTGGCCAGGGATTTTTCAGGTTTGCAAATGTTGAGTACAAGGTGGATGGGTCGCTGAGTTCAGGGTGCAATAGTTGAGATTTGCGGGTATAGGTATAGATTGTGATCTATACTCCAGGAGGGGCATTAATTGATTTGTTAACCAATATCAGAGTCGGTATGAGTAGTTTCGTATGGTGGTGATCAGTAGAGGATAAATCTTTGGATTTTCGTCATCGTGTTTTTAGTCATTGACGATTCCTCTGTGTTTCAATTTGTGAGATTGGAGTATTTCGAGGTTTCGAGTTGCATGAGTGGAAGATCACTGGTTGAGGTTAGACATCGTGAGATGTTGTGATGGTGTACTGAGGTACCCGAGTATGATGTCCTAATTTTTTTGGTCATGCTGAGACTCGAGTTATGAGATGGCGAGTGGAGTACCGAGTGACTCTTGTTCTAGTGGGAACCTATCAGTTAATTGTCACCAGAGTGTGACTGTCTAAGGGTGTATCTGTGATGAGAAAAGTGTCGTGCCTACGAGAACTTACATCAGGAGTGGTTGTGCATAAGTTGGGAGGGTGTAAGCACCTATCTATGTTGGGTTGCGGAGCATGAGTTAGTGAACTCAGTGTAGTGATGACTTGATGATGAGATTATGAGGTGATAAGAGAGCAAGTGGATCCGAGTGGGAGTAATCGCTTGGGATTATCAGGAAAAACCATTGAGTGAGCCCATGGTGAGTCAGTGAGCGAGAGAGTGTTGTAAGACTTCAGGGAGCCGTAGCATCCATGAGTCACTGGAAGAGGGTATTGTGATACTGCGGGGAGTCGTAGTACTCACTAGTCAGCGAGAGAGTGTCGTGGTACTGTAGGGACCCGTAGTATTCACTAGTTAGCGAGAGAGTGTTGTGATACTGCGGGGAGCCGTAGCATTCACGAGTGAGTGCGAGGGTGTCATAAGTCTGCGGGGAGCCGTAGCATTCATGAGTCAATAAAGGAGCGTCTTAAGAATACGAGGGGAACCATAGCACTCAGTAGTCGATAAGAGAGAATATTATTCTGCGGGGAGCTGTAGTATTCACTAGTCAGAGTATGACGAAGAGGAGTTCTTAGGCTTGGGTAGCCTTACCACTTGAGTCTTCGAGAACCTGGTTGCCGGACCAAGGGCGAGACTGGGGGGGTTCCTCTGGCAGCATGGGGAGTTCCTGTATGGGTTGGGTATCTTGGGAAAGAGATTTTTGTATGGCATGAGACGACAGTGTTGCCATTGGAGGATATTCAGACTGATGATAGTCTGGAAACGAGGGGACTCAACAAGTTGAGTTGATTTTCATGAGGCTTCTGAGGAAACGAGGGGACTCAACGATTTTCTTTGATGCACTCGACGAGTTGGGTCAACATGGACTATTGACTCGAGTTTGACTTCCGTTGGCTTTTGAGGTTTTGACCAAATATGAGTAATGGAGACCATGGAGGGGTAGAATGGTCTTTTACCCTTCACAAGAGTTAGAGAGGGGCTAGTATGAGTTTATTTAGAGTTGTAATTTAATTAGAGGTAAATATCACATGTGTTAGGCGGAGGCTAGATCGGTGATTCGTGTACGAGGTGTATTTGCTTGCTTGCTTCGAGTTGAGTCTTCTCACTATACCTACCTAGAGTGGTAACCTTTGTGTGACCTGAGGGTCTTATGTTCTTATATTGAGTATTATGATATCATGCATTATGTCTA
Source organism: Lactuca sativa (assembly GCF_002870075.4). NCBI lineage: Eukaryota > Viridiplantae > Streptophyta > Magnoliopsida > Asterales > Asteraceae > Lactuca > Lactuca sativa. The sequence goes on along the minus strand of NC_056625.2, from coordinate 25,861,692 downwards.
TGTGATTTATGTGGTGTATTATTTTGAGCTTGCTGAGTTAGGACCGAAGGGTCCACCTGAGTTGTGGGACCGGAGGGTCCCACTGAGACACATTGACTGGAGGGTCATATTTTGAGCATAGCCATAAGAGGATAATGAGATATGTGTGGTATTTTGGGGAACTCACTAAGCTTCGTGCTTACCGTGTTGTGTGATATGTGTTTCAGGTACTTTTCTTTGATTGCGGGAAGGCGCCGGCTTGATTGTACACACAAGAAAAAGGGTTATGTTTTGAGGATCCTGGATTTTTAATTAAACAATTATGGATTTGTGTTTTGATAATTAGATACTTGGGATTTTTGTGTGAAATATGTTATGAGAATTATGTGATTTTAAAATGAAAAATTTAATTGAAAATTTACGGTGTTACAAGTTGGTATCACAACCTTGGTTTGAGGGATTAGAAGTACGTAGTTTTCATAAAAAAGTAATATTTATTTTTTCTTATTTTCCAGACTAAAATTTATATTTTAGTATCTAAATATAATAAAATTAAATATAATCATCACCTGCAAACATATACCGAAATCATTACCATACCATTATTAGCATCTTCAAAATCAACATGATTTAAAACCCAAGAATAACCATTTTTAAATTAAAAAATATCAACAAAGAATAAAAAAATACAAAACAAATTTAACTGAAAAAAAAAACATAAAGAAAACAAACAAAAATTTTGAAAAGAAAAACAAGTTGAGAAAAGAGAAGAGACTTTAAATGTTAAGAGTTAGAAAAGCTTTTCCAGTATAGAGTATACTTTTACATCTCCTACAAAAATAGGGCAAGTTTTTTTGGGTGTGTCTGAAAGAACTTTATGGTTGTTGAATGTTCGATGTTGTTAAATGGTTGCTAGTAGCTAGATGTTGGAAATTTGAAGTTGGAAGTTGCAGAAATATTTAGAAAAAGTAGTTGTTAACCGGCGGTGTTACAAAATATGCAAGTTTTGTAACTCTTGGTCCAGGTATTATTCATTTCTCAAAATATTGGAGTTTTTGTGTGAACTCTACGATTTGGGGAGCTCCAACTCGTTGTGTAGAGAATTTTGTGTCCGCAGGTTTTAATGTTTCAGCTCGATGAGTCGGGGAGTTCCAACATGACGAGTTTGCGGCAGTGAAGGAAACCTTAATTTTAGGGTTTGGCACCCTATTTAAAGACCTTAACTATCTTGGATGACCTCTTTACGAGCCTCTATGTCCAGAAAACCCTAATTTCATGTGTTATCCTTCAAGGTTGAGCGTGTGAGCTAGTAGTGAGCTTGGAGAGTGGGTTTTTGGTGTTATTTGGAAGGGGATTGAAGATTAAAGGTGCTTGGTTTGGATGGAAGGCTTTGGATCTAGAAGCTCTCCATTTTTTGAAGTTCTTTTGAGGTATAAAGTCGATATCTTGTTTTGTATTCATCTAGATCTCTTTGTTTGAAGTTTTAGCATGATTTTGTGTCACACCCCCAAACCAGAGAACGGAAATGTATGGCGGTGGATGACTACATGTACAGTATCATAACAAATGAATAATAGTGATCAAAGCCATACAACCAATGTATTGATAATTAACAAGTTTACATTGTACAAAACATTGTTTGCTTGATGTTAAATACATATATCAAAAACAAATAACCTGACGCAGCAATGTCCCATCATCAAAACCCTTTCTGGTTACCTGTTTACTAATTTCCTGAAATACAAGTGGTTTTGAAAAAGTGTAAACAATTAAGTTGGTGAGTTCATAAGTATTTGTATGTGAAAAATCGGTAATTTTTCCTTATGTGAATGATAGAGTGTGCTTTCAGAAAATACAATATTTTCTTTAAAAATGAGTTGTAAGTCTTAAACCCAAAGACCAATACTGTAAGTAGTGTTGTACTGGAAATAGTATAATGAATTTTTTATCTTTATATAAAACTATTTGAATGTATGTTAACCCCGTAAACCAAATGCAATGTTAATACCCCATGTGAGTTATTATAACCATGCTAGCGACTAGATGGCCTACTACGACATTCTTCAGGCGTCAGAATGTTAGACAATTGTCACCCTAGACCTGTCGGTCTGACTGTAGCTAATAGTTTAGGTATGGGGTTGTCAGTCCTGTATAGATCTATACACAAGTGTCACGCTCTCTTACCGAGATTCAGGTTATAATTAAGGAACTTTAGTGTGTACTCTGGTAGGTATGGTGATGCCAAATGTCTCACAAAATTGTATTAACAGGTTTACATCTAGTGTAATGAAACCCTTACTGGAAGTATTATCAATCCATAGGGCCATACAGTGTAGTAATATTGATACCTTTATACAGTAATTTGATTCCTCCAAAATGATTTAGTAGTGTTTAAATCCCAAACTATACCAATTATAGTTTATTATGAATGTCTTGTTAGATCCATTTATATAATCATTTATATAAATACGTAATAGTTATCTTGCCTAGATGCTTTTTTAAAAGATTATATCATATAAACTTACATCTAACACAAGTATGAGAAGTTGGTATGAAAAGGTCCATTTCTAGCTTTTGTCCATTTTTAACGATATTTACCGGTAACTAGGAAAATATAATTTGATAAAACTTGTTTCTATCCTTTTTGGGATTTTAACTCAGAATAGATTCATGCGTTTTAAAAACCATATATTTTAGTTAAAATTCACGAAATGATGTTGTAAACTTGTTATGTTCATTTTTGTTAGAAATGTCATATTTCATGCAGATAATACTTTATATTCAACATAGAAGTGAAACACGCAAATATTATTCCAAATATTTCTTGTATTCCTCCCTAAGACATAATAAACTCGAAATTATGGGGGTATGAGCTCACCTTGAGTGTGTTTGTGGCTTGGATAAGGAGATGATGGTGAAGATCTTCAAGTCTAGAACACTAGAAGGTGATTGAAGAATTCTTTGAAGATGGTATTATCCTAAGAGTTTTAACACATGATAATGTGTGTAAATGAGATGAAACTAACATGAAAGAGTGTAGAACACTAGATTATCAAGGAATACTTACCAAAATTTTTAGGAACTAATCTTGAAAATAAATCCTTGGAAGGTTGAACTTGATCTTGAGAGAAAAGGTGGAGAAAACGTTTGAAATGCGAAAGGTGTTGGAGTAGCTCTTGCCTGAAACTAAATAAGGGGAAAAAGAAGGTGGGGTGAAGTGACATTTGCATTGAATTGTGTAATATATCACGTTAGGAAAAGAGATCCACCAATTACATTGCAGCACCACCTAAATCACCAAGTGATTTCGGCCTAGCACCACCGAGATCACCAATTGATTTTGGTCATGGTACCACTGAGCTCACCAAGTGATTTCGATCATGGTACCATCGAGATCACCAAGTGATTTCGGTCCAAGTACCAACCGAAATCATAATGCTTTGGGTCTTAATCAGTTGAACTTCGTTGACTTGTTTGATTTATGCTGAGTTGTTGACTTTGATTTAGCCAGAACTGCCAGCTGTCACATTTTGGGATTTTGGTTGGGTTATTCAAGGTGTTGAGGTTTCAAGGGGTTAATAAGTTAGATCTGACCCCTTCATGACTCTTCTTGAATTAAAGTTGCAAACTTTATTAGTTTCCATGTCCCATTCATGCAATAAGCCCTTCACCAAGTCTCTAGAGAGCATTTCTAGCTTGCATGAACGTAAAGTTGGAAATTTTACATGAGTTTCCAACCTTTGGACTTCAGATTAGTGTTTTGGGGTTATGTTGTGAGAGTTTAAGAGCTTAATCGGTAAATAATCACTCTAATGAGCCTAGGGTTTGAGTTTGGCTCTTTTTGGATGGTTCTTAAGGGTAAAGTTGGAAACTTACCCTTCTAGACATCATTTTGGAAAAGATCTGAGATTGGGAGTCCTTGGTTTTTATGGAAATAGATTAATGCATTAAGAGGTTGAATTTCTGGTTAACTCGGTGAGTTCATTGGTGAACTCGACGAGTTGATGGGAGTTTCCCGATCTGTTCAGTGGGAGGAAAAACTCGACGAGTTGAAGGACAACTCAGTGAGTTGGGTCAACTTAGAATGTTGACTTTGACTTTTGATTTATGACTTTGAGCAAGTTTTTCCTAAGGGCTAATTGTGGTAATCTGAATTGTAGTCAAGGGAAGTATAGGCTTAGGGTAAGGCCCATATGGGATTGGGCCCAATTTGGAAAATCGAGCCATTAGTGGGCCTTTGTGGACCCTATGGTTTTGGGCCTAGAGAGAATAGTTGGGCCTTAAGGCAAGGCCATGTATGGGGTTTGGGTCCAATTTGGAAAATTGGGCCAATGGTTGATTTGTGGGCCTTTAGGCCTTTCGGATTGTAGTTGGGTCATAAATATGGACAAGGCTAGGCCAGGGGTAAAATGGTCCTTTTACCCAGTCATGGAGTTACGGTTATGAGTTGGGACCCAATTGTTAATTGGGTGTTGTTTTGTTGTTGATAGTTCAAGGATCTGCCGACTAACAATCAAAGGTGAAGCTGTATGATCCAACAATGCGAGGTGAGTCTTCTCACTATATCCATGGGTCGAAGGCACCAATGCCGACCCATTACATGTTATGTGGTATGCTAGTTTTCTCTATGATACTTGCATTAAAGACCTCGGGGGGTGGCATTTCGATATCAGACCATCGGGGGAACCCATAGCATTCCAGGTAAAGACCATGGGGGGAGCCCATGGCATATCAGATAAAGACTATGGGGGGATCCCATGGCAACTATATGTATGTTGCATGATAATTTGTGGTTGTATGTTGTATGGTATTTTAGGGAACTCGCTAAGCTTTGTGCTTACGGTTTTCAGTTTATGTTTCAGGTACTCCGGTTTTCAAATGGAAGGGCTCGGGATGATTGCAGAGCATACACCACATGCTTCCGCATTTTGTGAATTACTATGATTTGATGGTGTCTAGCTAAAACTTGTTTACCTTGGTTTTATGGGAAAAATATGTATTAATGATTTAATAACCTAAAAACGAAAAAAAAATTGTCTTGAATTTTTGGGACGTTACAAGTTTCATCCATGTTTGATCTTTTTGGTAGGCTTTAGATCTTACCGGTAACTTCATGGTCTATGTGCCTAGGCGGCATATATACGATATCATTTTAGCTAATGGGGATTGTAGTACAGGATGATACAATATAAGCCTAGAAAATGTCAATATCTTCATATGGAGTCTGGTCCTAGATTCGTTTCTTACTAGATATAATTTGTCAAAAAAAGGTATAGAGTTAAACTCTTAGGTTTGTCTGATTTGTGAAATGGGGATTGAAATCAATTCAACGTCGGTTTTCCTGTGTGAGGTGGAGGTAGATGTTTGGATGCTAGTGGGTTGGTGGTGTGGTGTTGTCTTTACTTCGTCAGGTACCATTTAAAAATTTATTTCTTGGTTCGATGATTCTTAAGGGTCATTGGCTAAGAAAAAACGTATGGAGTTGATTATTTTGATTACAATGTGGGTGCTTTGAAAACACAGGAATTGTTAGAAATTAAGGATTTTGGAATAAAAATAATACTTGGATATGGTTTGCATTGTGATAAATTCACTTTTCAAAATCTGTAACTCGTCCCTTATAGCATGGGGTACACGAATTCAAAAGTGGGATAATCCAAGAGATCCAATTTGAATTACAAGCCTAATCCAAATCATAAACACAAAATACCTTGTGATGTTAAGTGCTCTTGAGAGATAGAAAACTGATAATGATCTATTTTGTATGTATGAAAATTCAACCTTTTTCTAAATCATTCACATGTTATTTATACATGTAAGAAAAGTGGGTAAAATCGGTTGCATTTAAAATGGCGCAAAAACTATTAGTTATTGCACATAATCGAAGCTTACATCATCATGATGTCATCAGTAGGCTTTTTGGCGGGAAAAGCATGGGGTGAACTCTTTCTTATTATAGAACTTTGTTTAGGTTTTGGGGCGCTGCCCCTTGGATGTCGCTAAGGGTGCTGCCCCTAAACCCCGTTAGGGGCGCTACCCTTTGGAACCATCGCCAAGGACTCTACCCCTTGGACCCCGCTAGGGAGCTACCCCTTGGAACGCCGCACCCAGGGGCATTGCCCCCGGACCCCCATATACATGAGTTCACATTTAACAGTCTGAGTATGCACGCCACACCTCCAAACTCGGATGGCTAACTAAACCTGGCATGTCTTGACATCAATAATAATTACACTAAAATATGATGACAATACTAAAATCACCAACAGGAATTCAATGTTTTTTAATGGTAACCCAATACGTAGAAGTGTTATTTTTGAAACCATATTATTAAAGTTGTTTTCATGACTAAATAACCGAATACACCAATCTCGGATAACATGGTGAATATGATCCTGGGTCGGACACAAACAACCCAACTACCTGTCGATACCCAACCTCATACATTTGGGCCTAATAACAATGGGCTCCTTACTGAGTGCTTTGGACAGTTCCCGAACTCTCTTCTTATGTCGACCCAATAGATCCATCTAGCAAAACAATCAGACTCTAACACCAACGGTAACAGGAGCAAAAGAAGGAAAAGGAATAGATCATGGAATCACATCTTTCCTCCTCTAGTTGTTGGTGATCCATCGATCATCGACGTCTCCCTCCCTTATTGATATTTTATCCCTCACCTAGGCCATTAACCTTAACGCTAAGCCCACAACTAGTGCATCTATCATTGAAAGTTCCTCTAAAGACGATTGTGCCCTCTCTAGTGATTTGTTGCAGATAATCGAGATTGGGGTTGAGGTCGGATTCCAAATTGGCGGGAACGATAACATATTTGCACAAGTTTTGGGTGAGAATGGTGCTACTAATTGTTTCCCATTAATTATTTATCTCTAAATGTCAGGGGGATCAATGAAGACGTTAAAGTACAGTGGGCTCGACGATTACTGGTGAAACATAAAACTAACTTCCTCGGTCTTCAAGAGAATCAATTATCTGACTACACATGAGTCGACGTCAGTGGTTGTTGAGCATGTGATTTTGATGGGGTCAACTCTTGTGGAAGATATGGGGGTCTTATTTCAATTTGGAACACTCGTTTTACAGAAATCTGAAGTCATCAAATCCAATTCCTTTCTTATTGTTAATGGTAAATGGAAGGACTCTCAAGGAAACACTATATTCGCCAACATTTATGGACCATAATCAACGGTAGAGAAACAGGAACTTTGGCGAGAACTATTATCAATTAAGTAGTGAAAACAAGGTAGATGGGTCTTCTTTGGAGACTTTAATGTAGTTAGACATGCAAAGGAAAGATTTAATTCAACTTTTTGCGCTGCTAGTGCCTTGGCGCTCAACAGTTTCATTCAAGACGCTGGGCTTAGTGAGTATTCTATGGGAGGTGAGAAATATATTTTCATGTCACGAGTATGAACCAAGCTTAGTAAGTTGGACAGAGTCTTAGCTTGCCCATATTTTCAATCATCTTTTCCATCTGGTATGGTCACGACACATCCTAGAGAGCTATTAGATCATTACCCCATCACTCGCATCTCCTCTGTGGCTAACTATCGACCCCCTCCTTTTAAATTCTTTAATTCTTGGTTACTAAGGGATGGGATCGATCGAATTTTTAATGATTCGTGGAGCTCTTTTGTGGGATATGGTAGTCATGATGCCTTCGTGACTGCAAAAATCATCCACCTCAAAAACAAAATAAAAAATGGAATAAGGCTGAATATATCAAAGAAAATCAGGAAAGGACTCAATTAAAAGAACTTATTGCAAATCTTGAAAATTTTGTGGAATCCCGGTTACTCATCGAGCCTGGGTTGATCACTTGAAGTAATGGTATACATAAGATTCTTGAACTAGAGAAACTTACAACCATGGATCTTAAATAAAAATCTAGATGTCGGTGGACTGTGGACTGTGGATGGTGATGAGAAAACCAAGTTCTTTCATGGATTCATCAATTGTAAGAACAAGAAAAACAAGGTGAATGGTCTATCTATTAACGTTAGATGGACAACTGAACTTAAGGAGATTAAAGATGAGGCATTTCGATTTTTCAGAGACAAATTTCACAAAAATTAGCCTTCCAGACCGAAACTCATAAACCCACACTTCCAGTCCATCTCGATGATCAATGTCATTCGATTAGAAGTCCCAATTGACTTGGATGAGGTGAAGAATGTCGTTTGGTCCTGTGGTGGGGAGAAGTCGTCGGGTCCAGACGAGCTAACCTTTAAGTTTCTTAGGAAATATTGGAACACTCTATACTCGGATGTTATTGCATTCATCAGACATTCTGAGGACCATGACACTCTTTCTCACACTTGTAACTCGTCCTTCATCACTTTACTCCCATAAATCAAAGATCCAATCTCTTTGAATGAGTATCTCGTTATGAGTGTTATAGGGTGTCTCTATAACATCATCTCAAAAATCCTAGCAACTAGACTCAAATTTGTTATCAGTTCAATTATTGGTGAGGTGCAGTTGGTGTATGTGGAAGGGGAGGACCATATTAGATGGCCTGTTAATTATAAATGAAATATATGCATGGGCCAAAAAGACCAAGAAGAAGGTGCTATTATTCAAAGTTGATTTTAACAAAGCGTTTGACTCTGTTAATTGGGAGTATCTCGATTCTATTCTATCACGAATGGTTTTCAGTAACAGATGGAAAGGATGGATTCAGGGATGTCTATCCTCCACGCGAGTGTCAGTCCTATTGAACGGGGCTCCAACAAATGAGTTCCATATCAACCGTGGTGTTCGTCAAGACGACCCATTGTCACCATTCTCGTTCACCCTCGCAATGGAAGGATTAAACATTGCCCTTCAATTTGCTGTGATGAAAGGTTTATTCGGAGGAATAAACATTCCATATAGTGGTCCTGCTCTGTCTCACCTATTTTATGCCAACGATGCACTATTTGTTGGTGAATGGTCTCGTTCGAACCTCAAAAACCTCGTTCGTATTCTTAAATGTTTTCAAGTTTCATCTGGTCTAAAGGTCAATTTTCACAAATCTCGTGTCTTCGACATAGGTGCCAATCCATTAGAAGTCGCAAATTGGTCAGGTATTCTTGTATGTGAACCAGGTTCTCTACCATTCACCGATTTGGGGGTCCCGATTGGGGCAAATATGAATTTGAAAAAACATTGACAACCTATTATTAATAAATTCAACTCCAAGCTCTCTTCTTGGAAAGCAAACTCACTGTCCTTCGGGGGTCGTTTGACTCTGGTTAAATCCATCCTCGGTAATCTTCCAGCTTATTTCCTATCCATTTTCATGGCTCCTTGTGGTGTGGTGGACAAGCTGGAGGTGATTCGCAGGAGATTTCTATGGGGGTGGTAATGAAAATGATAGGAAAATTTATTGGGTATCGTGGGACAATGTAATGGTTTCTAAGGCGGATGGTGGCTTCAATGTTGGCTCCACTAGAGCCCTTAATATTGGCCTAATAGTCAAATGGTGGTAGAGGCTAAAGAATGAGACGTCATCTCTTTGGTGTCGAGTAATCAATGGTATTCATAAAATTGTGGGTAAGCCATTTGGTCAACTCTCAAATAGGAACATTACAGGAGTAATGAAAAATATAACATCTGCTAGGAAGGAGATCCAAAAAAAAGGGTATGAGTTTATCTTATATATTCAGGCTGGTGGTGGAATCTGGTGAAAAAACTTTATTCTGGAAGGAAGAATGAAAGGGTGGCGAATCACTGAAAGTTAAATACCGGGAATCATATAACCTTGATTCAGTAAAAAATTGTACAGTTGCCCAAAAAATTATAGGTAACAATGTTTCCTGGAGATCGTGCCCGTTATCTGGTGGATTGGAGCGTGAGCTAGGATTACTCTACAGCGAAAGTATCACAATACAATAATGATAGGGGATGATCATTGGTACTGGGTGATGGAGGCAGATGGCGATTACAAGATGGAGATACTAAGGAAGATGCTAGACCACAACCGTGCACCCCAAACTTTTTCATCTGTCACATGGTGTAAAGAAGCTCCCATAAAGGTCATTGGGTTGTGAGGCGTGCTGTTCAAGGGCGCATCCCAACAACTTTGGCTCTTGCTCACCACGAGATCATCTTAAATTCGTCCCTATGTGGATCATGTGTAGGTTCCGAAGAGGATGCAGCTCACTTACTAATTTCATGCTTCTATGCTACAAGTATTCATGATTCGATTTTCAGGTGGTGTGGAATTAACATCCATCAATGTACCAGTGTTGATGAGCTTATTGATTTTGCAAATAACCGGGGCACATGCGACAAAAGGAGGAGAAGGTTCTTTGTCAATTGTTATGGTTTATTGTGGGGGATGTGGAAATTCAGGAATGAAAGAGTTTTTCAGAGCATTTTCTTCAATCAAAGAAAAGGGTTCGATTGCATTAAGTCTATGACGTATCTATGGCTCAAATGTAGGAGCAAAGGTGTTCTATGCAAATGGGATGAGCAATATATCTCTCCTTTTTTCTATAATGGTTTCTCTTGATATGTAACAATCGAATGTGCACTTTGTTTTTTTTTTTTTCTCTTTGTACCGTCTTCTGTGCTATGCTACTGGCTAAGCCGGCTTTTCAATATATGGTCATTTCCAAAAAAAAAAAAAAAGAAAAAAAAGAAAAAAGAAAAAGAAAAACTAAAATGCTTGGTTTCATTGTCCTTTGTAACTTAGGGGTTTCATTTGGTTCTAGTTACTTGCTAGAACTTAGAATATACCAATATATAATTGTTCAAAAAAATATAAAATTATATAAAAAAAAACCCTAAAAGCTCTTTAAAAAAAAAAAAAAAAAAAAAAAAAAAAAAAAAAAAAAAAAAAAAAAAACTATTTGTGATAGTTTTTAGATTGTAAAATTGTTTAAAATAAAAACTAAACACCAACAAACGCGACTTTTTTATTTTTTTTCACTCTTATTTCAAAAGGCAAAAAAAAACTAAAAGTTTTCAAAATTCACGTGCCAAACAAGCCTCCTATTTAATTTGTTTTTTTTTTTTTTTTCATATGTTTATGTCCGGCCATAATTTTCTTTTTCAAAAATACAAACATATATACTAGCATACAGATAAAGACATAAAGTAACAATATTCAATTAAAAAAGTGGTTAATAAAGTCATCAGGTGGGTAAACAAACAGCCGGTCAATAAAAAGTCCTAAAATGTCATAACAAATGAGTTAGGTAAAGCGGTTGCTAGACCATTATTTCGCAATAATAAACGGTTCTTATTCATAATAAACAGGCAACATGTCTCTTGAGATATGATATACGAATAATAACTTAAAAAGTAATATATTTTTTTATTTTTATATATTTGGTCATTGAATTTTTTTTCGTCCATATTTACCTCTTCAACTTGTTAAACTGTACACATTCAGTCCTTATGACCGGTTATTCCAGGTTGGTCGGGAAAAATGATTTAATATGATAATATATTTCTCATTTTCTACACATTTAGTCCTTAATATTTTTATATATATTTAGTCCTTAATATTTTTTGTTTCAATATAAGTCATTTTTGTTTTTGTATTCATTCAGTACTTATGAAAAATTTCTTTAGTTTTTCTCATGACATTTTACGTGGGACAATCGTTGATGAAGTGTGTGAGGCTGCTGATGCTTATGTGTAACGTCTCATTTTCACAACAAAAAATTTTCATTTTTAAATAAGGCAAAAGTCTCTAATTATAAATTCATTATTAAGAAAAAATGTTTATTCCAAAATACATCTATCGAAAATCAGAGTAATATAAGAAATGCGAAATCCTCAATACTGTTGATGAGTGTGTACAATCATGTATTCACCTTCTCACGACCAACGATAGAACCTGAAAACATAAACAACTGGGTAATCACAAAGTTTAGTGAATTTTCCCGAAAATACTCGATACAACAAACGTATTATCATGCATAACGGGCCCATACTCATCAGATTGAAATACCTTGGCCCAATCAGTTATCAGACTGGAATGTCAGCATGCAACAGGTTCAATCAGTCATTAGATTGGAATACCCAGGGTTTGTCGGCATGCCGCCTTAACCCAACCGCTCTTCTCGAGCCTCGGTGCCTACATCTTAGAGCCGGCCCGCACCAGGTATCTTGACCTACAACATTTAGCAGGACCACCTCAACCTATCTCACCACCATATGGCTATCCCACGTAAGATGTTGTGAGAAAAAACTCAAAGAAATCATTGATAACTACTAAATGAGTACAAAAACAAAAATGACTTATTTTTCAACAAAAAATATATATTAAAGACTAAATGTGTACAAAAATATTAAAGACTAGATGTGTACAAAGTGAGAAATATATTACCTTATTAAGTAATTTTTTCCCGCTAACCTGGAGTAGCCGGTCATAAGGACTAAATGTGTATAGATTAACAAGTTGAAGGGGTAAATGTGAATGAAAATAAAAGTCGGTTACTAAATGTGTACAAATCAAAAAATATATTACCTTTTAAGTCATTATCCCTATGATATATTTTATCCTATCTACAAACATTTTTTTTTTTGAGTTTTCGTATTTTGGACCACAACGGTCAATTTTGATAAAAAAAATTATTTACAATAATATATATATATATATATATATATATATATATATATATATATATATATATATATTCCCAATTCATTCACCTCATTCTTATTTTCAATATATTTTATAAAATTTTAATATTTCAAAATAAAAAAAAATGGAGCTATTCGATGATGATGTTGATGATGATGTGTATGTCTCTATGATGTACGATTATCGCACGAGCGTGCTACTAAAACCAAATTCAACTCCTCTATTAAACCGACATGCGATGTTAAATGTAAGAAGAATAATATAGGACAAATAATATATATATATATATATATATATATATATATATGTGTGTGTGTGTGTGTGTGTGTTGTAAAAATCCCGATTAATCCCTAGGCGCTAGTTGACCGATTAGAGAGCGTCTTGCGATTAATTCATGCATACAAAATGACTGAAATAGTAGAACCCGATAAAAATTTTACACTTTGAAGAAGTTATATCTCAATAGAAACTATTTGAGGTATGATTAGTGTTGTATTTATCATATTAACCTATTTTGTGATGATATTAGTGGTATTTATGAACTTTTATATGATATTAGTCATATTTATTTTTTTAAAATCTAACAAATTGGCAATTAATGGTCCCCGATTAATCTCCGCCTAGCCGATTAATCCCTTGACCCCAGCCTTACCTTTTTGACGGTTCAATCAAAAGATACGAAAGAAATGACGGTTCAATCAACATGTTAAGAACCTTTATTTCGTATTTTGGACCACAACGGTCAATTTTAAAAATTAATTTTGTTTTTATAAATATTAAAAATTAAACTGAAAAAAATGATGACATGGAAATTAGTGAGTGTTAGAACATATTGTTCATTTTCTCACTTGGTATTATAACACTATAAGGTGACATGACATTTGAGATGATATTCTTTGGTGTGGTAACATGCCTTAACATGTTGCTTACACCCATCAACTTTACCTTTTTGACAGTTCAATCAAAAGATAACCACTTAACCATTCAATATTAAAAATAATTAGTAAAAAGAAGTTACCTTTGGCTGACTCAATCATAAAGGTTCGTAGTGATCCGAGAAGCATGTATCATATGAACCATTCATTTTGTAGAAGTTTCTGATGGGTTTTACACAAAATAACATCCTATGTGCTCATACAAACCCTAAAACTTGGATCTAGGCTTCTCTATTGTACATGCAATTCATCCAAGACTTACAAACCCTAGATCTAGCATACATGATTTATAATTGACATAAGAAAACAGATCTAGATGATTACCTCTTCTTGAAAGCTTGAATCTTCTCGTCCTTGGAGCTTAGAGTCACAAGTGTCACTCCTCTAATGGCTTATAAACACCAAACAAGCAAGAGTATGATAATGGAGAGAGGAGAGGCACAATTTCGGCTATGATCTTTCTAGGGTATCAAGTTGCCGAAAATTGGATGCCTTGGGGTCCTATTTATACTGGTGTTGCTAGGGTTTCAGTCAAAACCCTAATGGATAGCTTAGGCATTAAGCAGTCCAAGGAAGCTTCTAGAATAAGGCCTTATGGCCGAAATTATGGATGGACACATCCTAATTTTGTCCAAGCCCAGTCCAAGAGGCTCCTCAACCCAATACTCAACTATCACACATTTGACAGTTTAAGCCCCTGATATTAAATTAATGTCTTTTAGCCATAGAATTATTTCTTAATTAATTTTTGTCTAATATTAATTAAACTATATGATTTCTCCTTTAATATATTATATTATATTATTCATATAATATATTAATAAACCACAATAACCTCTCACTTGATAAATCATCCTATCATGTTGCTTTGGTGAAGGCAACCCAAAAGGACCATGCACAACCGGGTCAATTACTTACCAAATACAGTTACGGGCTTAGACACTAATCCAATAGTCTCCCACTTGGATAAGTCTACTAACTACAAATGTAAGTACAATTTGATTAGAAATCGTATCTCTCAAAGACGTTGTCAAACTCTGATCTTATCAGTAACCTGTCCTTTAGATAAGGGATCGTATAGTCCTCCGTTCTAGATATCATGCTGATAATTACATGGAACATAGTCATACTTATTGTCCAACAGTTTGTTTCTCGATCTCTGATTCGTCTGACATAGAACTTAATTGAACACATCAATTCAGTCCTGACCGGGCCCGACACATAATTCAAACCAAATCATCGAGGGTCCATGATACTGCTTTTACCCTCTTAGGATAAAAGGAACAGATAAACTTCGACTTATATGCATTTACTGATGCGTTTACGCATTATCAATGCACATCCAATTAGCAAAAAATAAACCAGATCTCTAGGTTTTAAGACCATATGATATTATTGTCTTGCGATCACTCGAGATAAATTCCATGAAGTGATTCCAGCAAACGTGGGTTTAATCCAATGCTCAAATTAAGTTCATAAGCACTCATGAACGTTGCAACAAACCTTTGCTATGTCTATTACACTTTAGACAATCTACACGCCAATTCATGACAATCTTCTTTCATACCTACTTCCAAAGTATGAGTGATTGTGGAACATTCGAATAATCTTATTATTCAGGATGTCAAAACATGCAAAGTGAAACAATAGGTAAATAATCAACATAAGACAGTAACATTACTAATAAATAATACTCTTTTATTTAATCATCGAATGTTACTTACAATTTATCTATTACATGTTTCTAAACTATCTAATCAAAACTAATATCGTCCTTCAGCCCGATGCTCCTAGCATGCTGCAAGTACTTAACCCTACATAATCCCTTCGTAAGTGGATTTGTTGGGTTATCCTCTGATGATACCCTCTTCACTACGAGGAGTCCTTCTTCCACCCGATGTCTAGTAAAGTGATATTTTTGTCGATATGTCGAGATCTGCCATGATCCCTCGGTTCCTTGGTCAAGGCAACCGCTCCTTCATTATCATAGAAAATTTCCATGGGCTCATTTATGGCTGGCACAACTCCAAGGTCTCCAATGAAGTTCTTCAACCATATTTCCTCCTTTGACGCTTCGCTCGCCGCTATATACTCTGATTCGCACGTTGAATCAGCTACGGTCTCTTGCTTGGAACTTTTCCAAGTCACTGCTCCTCCATTTAGGGTAAAGACCCAGCCCGACAACGAACGATAGTTGTCCCTGTCGGTCTGAAAAACTGGCAACACTATACCCTCGCACCCTTATGTCATCACTCCCACTGAGGACTAGAAACCATTCCTTGGTCCTCCAACGGTACTTAAGAATATTCTTGACTGCGGTCCAATGTGCTTTGCCAGGGTTCCCTTGATATCTGCTGACCATGCTCAAAGCGAAGGCCATATCAGGGCAAGTACAAGTCATAGCATACATAATCGAGCCAACTGCAGAAGCGTATGGTACTCGGCTCATTTCTGTTATCTCGAGTTCGGTACTCGAGATTTGAGTCTTACTCAACTTGGCATTACTTAGGATTCGTAAATCCCCTTTCTTTGAGTTCTCCATACTATAACATTTTAGCACCTTGTCCAAGTAAGTATTATGACTAAGTCCTATTAGTCTTTTACTTCTGTTTCTCACTATCCTTATTCTTAGAATATAGGCAGCCTCTCCGAGGTACTTCATAGTGAAGCACTTCCCAAGCTAGGACTTGACTTCCTGCAGTGTCGGGATGTCATTTCCTATGAGTAGTATGTCATCAACGTACATTACGAGGAAGCTAACTATACTCCCACTGGCCTTGACATATACACATGATTCATCCTTACTTCGTAGAAAACCAAACTCTTTGACTTTCTCATCGAAACAAAGATTCCATCTGCGAGATGCTTGTTTCAGTCCATAAATAGACTTCTCAAGCTTACACACTCTATTAGGGTGCTTCGCATCGACAAAACCTTTGAGCCATGTAAACATCCTTAGCCAACTTCCCGTTAAGGAAAGTGGTTTTAACATCCATCTGCCATGTCTCATAGTCATGAAATGCAGCAATGGCCAGCATCACCCTAATAGACTTTATCTTCGCAACCGGTGAGAAGATTTCATCATAGTCAACTCTGGGAGTTTGAGTGAAGCCCTTCGCAACCTATCGCGACTTATAGGTGTGTACATTCCCATCCATGTCGGTCTTTTTTTTTGAAGATACACTTTCACCCGACCGTCTTACGACCTGGTACATTGTCAACCAAATTCCAAACTTGGTTGTCATACATGGACTGAATCTCCCTGTCCATAGCCTCTTTCAATTTTGCAGACTCTGAGCCTGCCATGGCTTCCTTATAGCTATTAGGTTCGTTCCAAATTCACTAGTGTACAATCACTAATGAATGTATCCCCTTCTGCAGTAATATGAAAACCATAAAACTGGGGTTGAACTCTAACTCTTTTGGAACGTCTAAGAGGTAAGGACTCGTCAATCGGTTCAAACAGAGTCTCCTCCTCGGGTTGAGCGCCAACGTTAGAGGTTCCTTCATCGCTCGAATCTTGAATATAGTCAAGATCGATTTGCCTCCCACTGTCCCCTTGGCTTATGAGTTCTCACTCTCGGAAAATCCCTCTCCTCGCAACGAAGACAACATTGTCACTCGGTCTATAGAAGATATATCCAAAGGATTTCTTTGGCTAGCCGATGAAAAGACACCGCTCACTACGAGGTTTGAGCTTGTCGTGAGTCTCTCGTCTTACGAAATCCTCGCAACCCCAAACCTTGATATGTGCCAACGAGGGAGCTTTCCCTGTCCACATCTCATGAGGTGTTTTGGCAACCTTCTTCGTAGGGACTAAGTTAAGGATATGGGCGGCAGTCTCTAAGGCATACCCCCATAATGAGATAGGCAGCGAAACACGACTCATCATGGAACGAACCATGTCTAGCAAGGTTGGATTACGCCTCTCAGCCACACCGTTCAACTGCGGTGTCCTAGGTGGCGTCAGTTTCAAAACGATTCTGCTATAATCATCGGTAAAAGTCGTACAGAAGCGGCTCACATCCATTGTGGTGGATCCAAAGGGCCCACACACATCGGTGTGTATGAGATCCAATAAACTCTCACCCCTTTCACAAGTGCTAGTGAAGGGTGAATTAGTCATCTTTCCAAGTAAACAAGACTCACACACGTCATCGTCCCTAAGGTCGAATGACTCCAACACTCCATCCTTTTGGAGTTGGGCTATGCGTTTCTTGTTTACATGTCCAAGACGACAATGCCACAAGTATGCTTTATCCAAACCATTTGAAGAATCAATACACAACACCATTTCGTAAATTATCTACAACCATCACAGTTTCATATATTCCATTACAAGGCAATGCTTCAAAATAGAAAACACCATTAAGATAAGCATTAATAGACCCTTTTCATTATCAAATGAATATCTAAAACCTTGTCTATACAAACCATGAAATGAAATGATGTTTCTTGCCACATTTGGCGAATAGCAACAATTATTTGAATCTAATCCTAATCCACTACTGAGCATCAAAGAGTAAACTCCGATCTTGGTGACAGGCGACGATTTTCTGTTCCCCATGATCAAATTTATCTTCCCATGCTCCACATCCCTATTTCTTCTTAGGCCCTGCAAATTAGAACAAATGTGAAAACCACCATCTGTATCGAGTACCCAAGAAATAGCATGTGATGAATCATTAGATTTAATAGTGTATATACGTGTGTAGGATGGCTTGATCTTCCCATCCTTGATTGCTTGCTGATACTCTGGGCAGCTTCATTTCCAATGCCCTATCTTATGGCAGTGGTGGCACTCTGCCTCCTTGGGGTTGGGGTTGGGTTTAGCAGAACCAACCTTGGTTCCACTAAAAGAGGTACCATCTTGGGACTTTCCCTTATGGTGGCTCTTTGAGGGACCCTTCCTCTTCTTACCCATCCCATGCCCAATGGCCAAGACTGGGGTAGCAGCGGGAGAAGGAGATGATGCAATAAACTTATCTTTGAGATTGCTCTCAGCAGTCCTTAGCAAGACTTGAAGCTTGCTCAAAGTGACCTCTTCCTTATTCATGTGGTAGGTCATGCGGAATTGTTTGTAGCAGGGAGGCAAGGAGTGAAGGATGATGTCAATTGCCATTTCTTCATCAAAGTTAACATTTAACTTTAGCAGGCGATCAACATATATATGCATCTTTTGCAGATGAGCGGTTAGGGACTCTACACTACCCATTTTGGCAGTGATCATCGAAGTAATGATCTCGTACCTTTCTTGCCTAGCCCTTTGGTGGTACCGGTCCAACAAATCTTGATGCATCTCATAAGGATAAATGTCCTCATAGGACTTCTGGAGTTCTGCAGTCATAGTCGCCAGCATGATGCAATGGACTTTCGTAGCATCATGCTCATGGGCCTCAAAGGCCGCGATCTCTTCAGGAGAGGCAGTGTTGATGTTGATTTCCTTTTTTTCTCATCGAGGACATACTCTTTGTCCTCGTAACGAGTGACCATTCGAATGTTGCGGATCCAATCATTAAAATTGGACCCGTCAAAGATCACTCTCGCACACAAGTTCATGAGTGAGAACGAGCCGGAGGAATTTGAATCGGAAGCATTGTTGTTGACGTTCGACATCTGAAAAGGAAAAAGAACAAAGTTTGATTAGAAATGAATCCCCAATTAAACACCCAAATGAGAAATTAGGTCTAGGATCCAACAACATTATATACAAATTAGAAGAGGGATGTCGTAATCTAACAAGTAAATAATTCGAAGGTAAGTGAATGGCGACTCACTAATTTTCCACCATGAAAAATGAAAAAGAGATTAAGTTTTAAATGTATTGAAAACTCCAAGATCTTTTGAGATTCACTGAACTTTCCAATGGTATGTTTAAATCTCGATATGCCCCTCAAGTTTGTGACTGGGATACCGAGGATCACAAAGCGGGTGTGATAACCATGCAAATGTACATGGTTCCCTCATTGTTACAGTCACCTATTCGATGTGCCGGTTAACCACACACGCTCCATTGAAGTATGACAAACAATGAGTCACCCTTTGCTACCTTTGCTCAGAACCCAATTAGTGTGCCGGTTAACCACACACGCTCCACTAACGTCTTAGCAAGGGTACAAAGTGTAATTTCATGGAATTGCATCAATTCACTTTCGCCTAAAGTAACTAAGATTTGTAATTTTGTAAAAACATTTAGTTATTTTATATCGATTCATTATACTTTTAATGAGGAAAGGGTTGCCCAATCCTACCCGTTCGACTAACGACCATCCACCAATCAAGGAAGCGGTGGGTGAGAGTGGACACCCATTAAACGACCATTTTATAGGTAATAACCTTATACTCCCTTATAGATCGGCTTCGTGAATGAGGCCTACTAACGGTAAGACTACCATTTAAGTTATATATATATATATATATACACACACACACACACACACACACACACACATATATATATATATATATATATTAATCTTATAATATTATAAAGTATAAGGTTGAATTTTAAACTTGTAAAATTCTAGTGTTTAAAATTTAAATAGTTCAAATTAAACTTTTAATTAAAAAATTTTAATTTCAAAACTTGAGGGCAAGTTTTGAACTTTTCAAAACACATAGGATCAAATAGCAAATAATTTAAAATTAACATTTAATTTAATGATTATCAAAATTTTACCTAATCAATTTTATTCACAAGATAATTCATCAAATAATTTAAATAATCAAATATTATGATATAAGGAATCAATTATTCAAATAATTGGTAATTATCTTTTGTTTTGGTAAGGATAAACATATAATAACAATAAAATCCGGATTTTATTAGTCAAAAATGATTTTGGTAATTATCCTTCAGCAAAACAGCAAGAAATCCCGTAAATCCCTCTGTCTGACGACCCGACTCGTCGAGTTCATCCTACTCGTCAATCCCACATTGGGACTCGTCGAGTCTGTCAGGCAGAAGACCCAAAAACTCGATTTTCAAGCAAGAATGAAAACATAAAGCATCAAATATAATAGAAGCCAATAAAGGCTTTGATACCACTGATGGGTTTTACACAAAACAACATCCTATATGCTCATGCAAACCCTAATGCTTGGATCTAGGCTTCTCTATTGTACATGCAATTCATCCAAGACTTACAAACCCCTGATATAGCATAAATGATTCGAAATTGACATAAGAAAACAAATCTAGATGATTACCTCTTCTTGAAAGCTTGATTCTTCTCGTCCTTGGAGCTTAGAGTCACATGTGTCACTCCTCTCATGGCTTACAAACACAACACAAGCAAGAGGATGATAATGGAGAGAGAGAGAGAGAGAGAGAGAGAGAGAGGAGGGCACAATTTCGGCTATGATCTTTCTAGGGTATCAAGTGGCTGAAAAAAATTGGATGCCTTGGGGTCCTATTTATACTTGTGATGCTAGGGTTTCAGTCAAAACCCTAATGGATAGCTTAGGCCTTAAGCAGTCTAAGGAAGTTTCTGGAATAAGGCCTTATGGCCGAAATTATGGATCGACACATCCTAATTTCGTCCATGCTCAGTCCAAGAGGCTCCTCAGACCCAATACTCAACTATCACACATTTGACAGTTTATGCCCCTGATATTAAATTAATGTCTTTTAGCCATAGAATTAATTCTTGTCTAATATTAATTAAACTATATGATTTCTCCTTTAATATATTATATTATATTATTCATATAATATATTAATAAACCATAATAACCTCTCACTTGATAAAGCATCCTATCATGTTGCTTTGGTGAAGGCAACCCAAAAGGACCATGCACAACCGGGTCAAGTACTTACCAAATATAGTTACACGCTTAGACACTAATCCAATAGTTTCACCCATTGACCTAGTAACTTTAGTTTCTCTTTTCTTTCTCACTTCTTTACATCGATGTCTTTGTTGGGATTGAAGATTTCAACAAGTATAAACACAATAATAAAGAAGCGAAGAACAATAGATAAAATAATGGTTTAACGTGATTCACTTGATCAGAATAATCAAACTATATCCAAAAATGAGCAAGAAATAGATTTTATTGATAATCTTGAATAGACACTTTATGTTTTAGGATTACAATCATATTGGTAAATCTTATTTCTTATGGGCAAGGCTCATGGTCCTATGGCATCATCGACATAAACTTGTGTATAGTTGTACTTGGTCGCCAAGGTACTAGGTCAATATGAGAATCAAAATCAAGAATTGCTTATGGTTACCGAAGACAAAAGTAATGTGAACACTGAAGGCAAGTTTGTGCTTCGGTGCTTAACTTTTCTGCTAAGACTCAAACTCCGCTTCTAAACCATCGAACACAGCTCTACTAACTGCTCTATTTCCTAGCCAAGCTCCAAAACATTGTTTGTAATTTCTCTCTTGAATCCTCATTCATAAGGCTTTGCTCATGGTCGAAGCTTAGCAAGCCACTTCTTTATACTTTGTTCTTAGCTGAAGCTTGTAGCAACAACTTCGCCCTAAGATATCGCTCGCGACCATGGCTTTGTGTCATCTTCTATTTCTCTCTCGGCTAAATTCTTTTGCTCTCATAAACTCGCCCTTAAGATCGGGATCCTTCACTCAACATTCTCCTAATTGGAGGTTAATCAATCAATCTTTTACCACCAAAGTTATGTAGCCCTATCTCTCTATATCTCCCTCTCTATATTCAATGCCTTCTCTTCAACTCATTAGAAAGCTAGTTTAAGCCATACGTAGTTTCAACTTCGGTATCATCACTGCCTTGGTAAACATGAATGAGGACGTCGCCTCTTGATCGATCGTTGCCTACATTGATTTTGACCTGAACAACCTGTCCAAGATTAATGGGAAATGATCTGAGTTCCATGGGAGACAAAGCAATTCCGATAACACTTATCGTCAGAGCATATTCCTTAACTTTGGCCATCGATTTTTTTCCTTCCACCCGATAGACGTTGTCGGGAAAGAATTGTAACGTCCCAAAAATATTATCCCAAATTTTCATTTTTGACTTAATTAAAACAGTATTACAAAAACATTATCCATACAAATCAAATGAAAATAAGTATATCAAACATCAAATCAATCAAAGTAACATCTCAAAAGCGGAATCTATGTGGTGTATGTGATGTAGTCATCCCGAGCTCTTCCCCTTGGAACCAGAAGTACATGAAACATAAACTGAAAACCGTAAGCACAAACATTAGTAAGTTCCCCAAACTACCCCATACCATACATAATAAATCACATAATGGGACCCCGCCCTTCATCGGGCCCCCGCCCGACTTCGAGCCCCACTCGGTATACAGATCTGTTATTCTTACACCACGCCTAACATCGGGCCCCGCACACTATACACATATACATATATCACATAATCATGCTAACACATACAATGATCATAAACAATAACATACATTTCAGTCATCAGGCCTTGCCCGACATCGAGCCCCGCCTGGTATACAGATCAATATATAACACTTGCAAGGGTCATGCAGATTCCTAGTATCCTAACATAAACAATAAGGGTCGACATTAGTGCCTTAGACCCACTAAACTCAATGAGGAAACTCACCTCGACTGCTGAATCTCATTGAAAATCCCACGTTGCCGGTCTGACGAATCCCCGAGCTATCCATACAAAATAACACCCAATTAACATTCGGGTCCCAATACATGGCCAAAAATCCACACTTGGGGTAAAAAGAGCCTTTTAACCCTCACCTTGTTTGGTCCAAGGCTAAGGCCCAAACTCAGAATCATCCAAGGCCCACTTATGGCCCAATTTTCCAAATTAGGCCCAAACCCCTTCATGGGCCTTTCCCTAAATCCCAACAATTTTTCCTAGTACAAAATACTTGTACTCAGATGGCCCAACAAGAACCCAAGCATCCAAGACAAATAAATTGGTTCAAACTTGAAGGCCAAAACGCTAAGCCCGACAGGCTGAGTACGTAGGGCGTACTCAGCTGTACGCTAAGCGTACTTGCTAAATGGCTTTTACGCCGTGCGTACAGACTTGTACGCCCATCGTACTCACCCAATAAGCCAAATACCACATTAAGCACTTAATGCTTAAGATCAAAAGCCCAAACCACAGATCCAAGTCCTTATAAGCATCAATAACTATAAAGTCACTAACTTGGTGACTTTGTGTAACGTCCAAACTATAATTACATAAAAGTTTTATTTTTAGATTAATAAATCGTTAATACATAACATTCCCATCAAACCAAGGTAATCAAGATTCTGCAAAAGATCATCAAATCAGATTAATTCACAGAATACGGAAACATGTGGTGTGTGCTCTGCAATCATCCCGAGCTCTTCCATTTGAAAACCGAAGTACCTGAAACTTAAACTGAAAACCATAAGCACAAAGCTTAGTGAGTTCCCCAACATACCTCATACTACACATACATAAATCACATTTTGGGCCCCCGCCCTCCATTAGGCCTCACCCGGTCTCGAGTCACACTTAGGCGCGGGCCCCGCTCGGATTACAGATCTATCAATCACTAGGCCCCGCCTGACATTGGGCCCCGCCTGATACACACATAATCATATAACCATATAATCATATAAATATATAACCTTACTTGCCCATGCAATAATCACAAAGACTATAGAGACTATAGCATACTATACAATCATCGAGCCCCGCTCGGCATCGGGCCTCGCCCGGTAAGCATAGAAACACATACAAATAACTAGAATCCTAACATATAAACCATGGGTCGGCATTGGTGCCTTTGAACCGCTAAACCCAGTGAGGAAACCCACCTCGCACTGTTGAATTTCACAGAAAGAATCTACGGCTGCTGGCCCGCAAGAATCCTTGCATTATCAATCACAAGTTAATCATCCATCAATAATCGGATCGACTCACACTAAGTGTCCAAACTAGGGTAAAGGACCTTTTTACCCTCTTCATAACTTGGCCCAAAGACAAGGTCCAATTCAACAATCCAAAAGCCTAAATTTCAAATAAACACCCAAGGCCCAAAATATCCCATGGTCAAACTTCTGGTCAAGTTCAAAGTCAACAGTCCATGTTGACCAAACACGCCGTGTTGCCCATTGGCCACGCCGTGCTCCAACAACATCCAATCAGTCAGGAAAACCCAATCCAACACGCCGTGTTTTTCAAAGTTCCAACAGCTTAATACATTAAGTTGTTTTGTCCCATTCCAAGATCTCCAATGCTAAGATCTAGTCCATAATGTGGTCCAGAAGACTAAAGTTTCCAACTTTATCCGTTGGTGCTACCTAAAAAGGTTTAAAACTCAATCAATAAAGCTAAATAATGCAAGAGCTTAACCAACAAGCACTTAATCCTTAAAATCTGAAGTCCATCCTTTCCAGAAGTGATTCAAACACTAAAACCATCCCAAAGCTTGGTGCTTTATAGACATACATGTCCAATGCATGCCTTGATCCCATATTAGGTCAAAATGGGGATTTATGACCTAATCTCTATGCATGACATCAAAACTTGATTATAATCTAGATCCAAAACACTACTAAGTCACTTTAACCTGGATATTCATAAAGTTGCAAACTTTATGAGATCTAACTATTCCATTATTCAAGAACAAGAAGTTAAAGGGACAAAACTCAAGATCTAACAACTTGGAATGATAGAGAATCGAGTCTTGTACACTTACAATGGTAAAAAAGAGTGCCAAGATAGAAAATGGGGACTTGCTTGCATGATCTTTGCTTCCTTCCTCCTCCTTCCATCTAACTTCAAAAGCACCAAACTTGCTCTAAAATTGGATGAAGATGATTAGGGCTTCTTTCAGGACTTGAGGGGTTCAGGTGGAAAAACCCTAGCCTCCTTATTCCATTAAATATGGAGCAAAAACCTGAAAGGTTAGGGTTTTCATTCCATCGGTCAACACGCTGTGTTCCAAGAGGCAACACGCCGTGTTGACCTTATTTGAAAGTTGGGATTCTTCTTATCTTGACACTCCATGTTGGTTCCTCCAACACGTCATTTCCCATCCTCAAAAGGGGATTTATTCCTAACAATTGATCCTCAAGATTCCGGGTGTTACAACTCTCCCCCACTTAAATTAGATTTCTTTCTCGAAATCATTCCTTACCATCCCAGGCACGCCAGCCAGTCTGAAGAACGCAACCATAGCCCCGAGCATACAACTGCCTTCCCAAGGCTATCGAACCCAACCTTAGCAGAACTCTCGAAACTCGAAGAAGATGAATCCATAATCCCATGCAAGAAAAACCAGCCCTAATTTACCTGAAACCTAAAATCTCAAATTGGTCTAACTCCCCGACAGACCGCCCATAGTGAACCACTACCAAGTCAAATTCTCATTGGAGTCCAGACTTGATTAGAACGCTTCCAAATCTTGATTGAATTGATGCTTCTAAGGGAAACATGATCCTTGACCATTATTGTTGCAGAACACTTATTTTTGACAGAAGACTCAGATATTCCTTTGAGTAGAGGACTCATCCCTGCAACGATTAGACTCACATGAGAGCTGTGGAATAGGGTTAAATCTTTTACACTGAGATTATCTAATCCAAGCTAAAAATGTATTACCATATTTTCCGAAAAACAAGAGACTCCACACATGAGTCCCAAATTGCTAATACTACATTGACTTATCTCGATGCCCCCTAACTACTCTCCAAAAGTAGTCAAGACCTCCCTGATCCCAACTTGTTTTCCACTAACCGATACACCAGATTTCCACCCGGTTTCTAAGTCAAAAGACACACACAGTCGCCCCACGCGACTTCCGAATGAAAGCATCGTTTGTCAATAATTGTCCAAGCTATCTCGCCACTTATGGCTCCAACCGATCATAAAATCATGACAAGCCTGACGCCACCAAATCCAATGCTAAAAGTGAATGCTACAAGACCAAATGTAGTGTAATATCACAACCGGCCTCCAACGACCTACCATTTCCTGGTTCCATGCATGTTGTGGTCTTCCCACATCCTTACGAACTAGCCTACCCTGTTCTAATCCATCTGAAGAAATCCATGACAAATCATATAATAAATTCCATCTAAAAATCTGAAAACCCATACTTGCGTGACCCCCATACAGATAGAACCAAACCAAAACACAAGTGCCTGATCTACCAACACAATTGAAACCATCCCTTAACCCTGAACCCTTCCATTCACATTCCTTAACTCATATCCTATAGAAAAGAAGGCCTTGTACATAAAAAACCCGCGATTCCCAATGCAAGTTCCCACCAAGAACCATCTCGGTACCCAACTTATAACCCGAGATCTAAGGATTTACATTTTCATTTTACCCAAAACTTTTTGATTCACAGCAACCCCTCACTAATCTGGGGTATAGAGATTCCCAAACTATCTTTGAGACTAACAGTCTCGCACTTGGTCCAGCTACCAGGTTCCCAAGATTCCAAAGGATAAGGCTACCCAATCCAAACATCCCTTTGCACCACTTACTGACCAAACACACAATCCTGAAACCCAAGATCCAATACCTTGACCCAACGATCTTTACCAGGTCCCAACTGCATTTTCTTAATCACATGGGCCTCGCCCACGGGTCCCACCCAAACTATACCATGGAGCGACCCCGGCCATGGATCCCATCCATCTAGAGCTACACAGGCCCGACTCCGCCCCGGGCCCCAATGGTCCCCAACCTAAAACAAAGAAATACTCCTCGACAATCCTGACCGGAGTGCCCAAGGCACGAACTGATTCCTCTTTTCGCTCATGACCACATCCAACGATAGTCTACCTCGAACTGGTGAATGTTATGATCCTATTGCAGTTTTTTAACACTTCTAACCAACCATAGTTACCACCCCTGGTTTCACCACACCCGAACCATCTCAACCCCAATTATCCTGAATCGAACCCGCATTTGAATGAAATCAATCCGGTGTTCGGGTCATGCTTTGAACCCCAAAGCCTTCATCAGACAAGAACAGGCATCGAGGCTCTAACACAACCTTCGACCTAAATCCATCCCCAAACCCGCTATGAATAACAAGAAGACGCCAACAGCTGCTGGAAGTTCCTTGAACTCCTACTTACACAACCATAATTTAAACGACCACTTGGGTCGTCTCTCTTCTTGACAAGGATGCGAAACTTGCCTTATTTCCACACCCGATCCAACTCCAGGAAATTCTGATCGATTCTCTCCCACTTGGATGCGACGAAGATCTCTCATCCCATAAGTCTGATGGATTCCCAACCCATCAAACCTCATATAGCATGAACCGCTTATGACCTGCGTTAATCAATACTAGCGTTCCATTTCTAGCCAAACTCAGTGATTGCCCAACTCCTAAAATCCTAAAGAATACTCTTGAAACCTTAACCAATCTGATAATCCAAATCACCTCCCATGATACTATACCAATTCCTTGAGTTCTTACGTTCGGGACTAAAAACCATAACCGTTACCCTAAACTGACGAATCTTCACCCTAACTTCCATTCTCAAAGAATCATTGAATTCTAATCATCTACAACTCATGCGAATATAAAACTCAACTGAAATTTCCAATGAACAACAACTCATGCAACTGACACCACCATCTTCCTGCTACCGCTCTTTTCCTAAGAACGGTGGTGTTTGAACCTAAAAGTTTTTCCATAGGCAACTACCGATCATACCAGAACAGATGATAAAACCGCTGAACCCTGACTTCATTGGAGAACTAATCTGCTAACCAAAGATCCTCCAAGCAATACCCTTGAATTGATCTCGAAAAATACTTGGATCAACAAATGAACTCGCTGAAACCCGCTCAAAAAAATACAACCCTCTAAAGATTCATTGAAGACTCTCAGCATGCAGAATGGCATATAACAATCCTTGATAACCCAGACAATAGCATATAACCAACCCGAGATATAACTTACCCAAACAAGCAAAATTTCAACGCAATACAAATTCCTGATAACAACCCAAAAGAAAACAGAAGATAACATACCCGCAAAAGCATCTAAAGGAATCCTGACTTCCTCCTCCTGAGTTACCCCGACCATCCTGAGGACATGGTGCAAATCTCCCCTCCGATCCCAAATGACATGAACTAACAATAGGATCCTCCTTCTTGAATGATTCTAGGGATCCATAAGCTTTGGTCTCCAAGTGAGTCCCCAACTGCCCTACTACAACCTCGACCTGAAAGGCCCCGAGGTGACCTTCCAAGAGCTCCAAAATCCCTTCCTTGGCCGAACCACTGACCACAGGGGTCCATTCCAAGATACCGCGAGTAATCTCAAATGAGATGAACTCCCGTATTCATGCATCGATCGGCTCAGTACCTGCTCCTGAGCTGGAACCAAAACTTGAACCCCATTCCTGAGTGCTCAACACCATTCCGAAAACAACATGCAAAAGATCCGAATATACCCAAGAATCCTCATCCCACAGGCTTCCTAGATCCTCCAAGACTCTTCCCGATTCGAGTATGGATCCTATTCTTTCAGTAGTATGGGCCCAATACTACCTTCCACACCTATCCATACTTTCCTCAAGAATCCTCTCGATTCCTCTAGGTAAACTTCTCAAATCCATGCACCAAACACTCGCTACCCAGCGCAATAAAACCCACTGAAGCAATCCCTAGGCTTTCCTAGGTTCCCGATCTCACCCTACCATTAGTTGTTGAAGAACTCCTCATAATGTCAGTTAGCTACCTCATGAACACAATCACATACAACAAAGCTTAGATAATTCTTCGAGTAACAGACTCACCCCAACAAAGGTTAGACGCAAACAAGAGTTGTGCAATAGGGTCAAATCCGTCACTCTGAGATTATCCAACCTTTAACACATGCGACTTGACATATTCACTTAATAGTTTACTCACATCACTTATGAGTTCCACAAAGCACAAAGCAAGCATCATTCATACAGTAACACTCATATCCACAAAATAATCACAAGCATTAAATCCCACACACTACAACCCATACTAGGAGCTCCCACTCCCGCTATTGATTGCCATACACATACAAATCATACCCAATCCAGAATCCCATGCTTCCTAGGCTACCACACGTCACATATCAGTCAAACCTATCACTGGATAATCAGAACTAGCATGTAAGTCTACAAGCTCATACAATAGGCATACAAGGCATCTCTCCTAACATTCTATCATGCAAAAACTTAGCAGATCCTTAGCCCTAACTATCATGCGCTTCACAAATTCATAAACTTACTTGAGCTTGGTCGATTGCATGCACCACACTCTTTCTTGTATTAGAAAACCTGATGTTCCCTTTTTATATAATTTTTCTTTCATTTTTAGAAAAAAAACTTTACCAAATCCTTAGTTTGAGTTTAGACACACTCGAGAGTATATATGAATCCCTCAAACCAAAGCTATGATACCAACTTGTAACATCCAGCTATAAAGACATAAAATTTTTGTTTTTAGATTAATAAATCGTTAATACATAGCATTCCCATAAAACCAAGGTAATCAAGATTCAACAAAACATCATCAAATCAGAGTAATTCATAGAATGTTGAAACACGTGGTATGTGCTCTACAATCATCTCGAGCTCTTCCATTTGAAAACAGAAGTAAATGAAACATAAATTGAAAACCGTAAGCACAAAGCTTAATGAGTTCCCCAAGATACCTCATACCACACATACATAAATCACATATTAGGCCCCCTCCCTCCATCGGGCCTCGCCCAATCTTGACTCCCACTCGGCCTCGGGCCCCCTCGGATTATAGATCTGTCAATCAGCAAGCCCCGCCTTACATTGGGCCCTGCCCAATACGCACATAATCATATAACCATATAACCATATAAGTATATAAGCTTACTAGCCCATGCAATAATCACAAATACTATAGTATATTTTACAGTCATGGAGCCCCGCCCGACATCAGGCCTCGCCCGATAAGCATAAAAATACATACTGATAACTAGCATACAATGTACTCATTAGGCCCCGCCTAGCATTTGGCCTTACTCAGTAAGCATGCCATCATACAACACATGAAAGAGTCACACAAAAATATAACATCATAACATGTAAACCATGGGCCGACATTGTTGCCTTCGACCCGCTAAACCCAGTAAGGAAACTCAACTCGCACTGCCAAATCTCATAGAAAGAATATCCGGCTACTGGCCCACAAGAATCCCCACGCTATCAATCACAAGTTAATCATCAATCAATAATCGGATCTGACTCGCACTAAGTGTCCAAACTAGGGTAAAAGACCTTTTTACCCTCTTCATAACTTGGCCCAAAGACAAGGCCCAAAATATCCCATGGTCAACCCTAGTCAAACTTCTGGTCAAAGTCAAAGTCAACAGTCCATGTTGACCAAACGTGTCGTGTTGCCCATTTTCCATGCCTTGCTCAAACAACATCCAATCTGTCGAGAAAACCCCAACCAACACGCCGTGTTTTTCGAAATTCCAACAACTTAATACATTAAGTTGTTTTCTCCGATTCCAAGAGCTCCAAGGCTCAGATCCAGTCCATAAGGTGGTCCAGAAGGATGAAGTTTTCAACTTTAACCTTGGAACTATCCAAAAAGGTTTAAAACTCAATCCATAAAGCTTATTAATGCAAGATCTTAACCAACAAGCACTTAATCCTTAAAATCCGAAGTCCATCCTTTCCAAAAGTGATTCAAACACTAAAACCATCTCAAATGTTGGTGCTTTATAGACATACATGTCCAATACATGTATTGAACCCATATTAGGTCAAAATGGGGATTTATGACCTAATCCTTATGCATGACATCAAAACTTGATTATAATATAGATCCAAAACACTACTAAGTCACCTTGGCCTAGAGATTCATAAAGTTGCAAACTTTATGAAATCTAACCATTCATCATTCAAGAACAAGAAGTTAAAGGGAAAAAATCAAGATCTAACAACTTGGAATGATAAAGAATCAAGTCTTGGACACTTACAAAGGTCCAAGATAGTGCCAAGATGGAGAATGGGGACTTGTTTGCTTGATCTTTGCTTCCTTGCTTCCTCCTTCTTCCTTCTAACTTCAAAAAGCACCAAACTAGCTCTAAAAATGGACGAAGATGATAGGTTTCTTTCATGGCTTGAGGGTTGAGGATGGACAAACCCTAGCCTCCATATTCCATTAAATAGGGAGCAAAAACCCATAAGGTTAGGGCTTTCATTCAGTCGGTCAACACGGCGTGTTCCAAGAGGCAACATGTCGTGTTGACCTTTATGAAAGTCGTGCTTCTTCTTATCTAGACACGCCGTGTTGGTTCCTCCAACACGCCGTGTCCCATCCTCAAAAGGGGATTTATTCCCAACAATTGATCCTCAAGATTCTGGGTGTTACAAATCTCCCCCACTTAAATTAGGTTTCAACTTCGAAATCATTCCTTACCATCCCATGCACGCCAGCCAGCCTGAAGAACGCAAGCACATCCCCAAGCATACAACTGCCTTCCCAAGGCTACCGAACCTAACCTTAGCAGAAGTCTCCAAACTCGAAGAAGATGAATCCAGAATCCCATGTAGAAGCCCAAACCACAAATCCAAGTCCTTATAAGCCTCTATAACCATAAAGTCACTGACTTGGTGACTTTGCATGCCCTATAAAGACCCAACTTCAAAATATAATACCCTAATTTCATTAAATGGACATAAACTCATGCATGCATGGATCTAAACCCTAAAGGTGCCAACTTTATGGACATAGAATCTCATAAACACCAAGAGTGGCAACTCAAAGCTCCTGGGGTGGTATCACACCACTATATCTCATTCATGGGGCCTAAAAGGGACCAATACTCATATATATTAGATCTAAGCCATCAATGATCAAGTTAATAGCTTTTTCCCTCAAATAAGCTGGAAATGGAGTAGATAATCAGGATCTACAAGCTCTTCTTTGATCAACAACCTTGCACCAAGCTTCTGCTTGTTGGATATGGACCAAAACACACCAAAATGGACACAATGAGCTCAAAGTACAACAATGGAGGCTAAGGAACGATTTCTAGGGTTTTATAGGCTTAGGGCTGGTAAAGAGGCTAGACCTAATGACTTAAGGTGTTTATATAGGGTGCAACACCCTAAGTTATGGTTTCATTAACTGTCACGTACACCCCATGTATATGTCCGGATTCCCATCCCAACCTCGGATCAGTACGCTAAGCGTGGTATGCCCCACGTACTAGCTTTATAGCTTGTACGCTAAGCATACCGAGTGGTACACCCCGTGTACTGACCAAGGAGCAAAATGCAAACTTTTTAATAACAACGGAAAAATAAGAACAATACCAGGATTAAAGTGTTACAATTCTCCCCCACTTGAATCAGACTTCTTCCTCGAAGTCCAGTGCCCCAAATAACTTCAGATAATGCTCCCTAATCTAATCCTCAGGCTCCCAAGTCCACTCTGAACCCTTGCGGTGCTGCCATGGCACCTTCACCAACTCGACAACCTTGTTCCTCAAGGTTTTCGTCTTCCGATCCTGAATCGCCACCGGTCTCTCAATATAATTTAGGCGGTCATCCACATGAATATCCTCCAATGGCACCACTGCGAAATCATCCACTAAGCACTTCAACAGTTGAAAGGCGTGGAATGTTCTATGAATCTGACTGAGCTCTACTGGAAGATCCAAGTGATAAGCCACCGGCCCACCCAAGCCAAAACCCTGAAAAGACCAATATACTTGGGGCCCAACTTGCCTTGCTTCCTGAACCAGATGACACCTTTCCAAGGTGACACCTTTAGGAGAACCATATCTCCTACATGGAACTCTAAGTCTGGTCAGCACCTGTCGGCATAACTCTTCTACCAACTCTGAGATGTCTTGAGCCTACTCTGAACCTGCTAAATCACCTCAGTGGTCTTAAGTACCACCTCAGTACTCCCTATAACCCACTGACCGACCTCATCCCAATAAATCGGGGTCCTACATTTCCTCCCATAAAGCATCTCAAACAGAGATCGATCAATACTGGCATGATAACTATTGTTATACGAAAATTCCGCTAACGGAAGATACGTATCCCAATTCCCACCGAAATCCAATACACATGCCTGTAACATATTCTCAAGAGTCTGAATAGTCCGCTCACTCTGACCATCATTCTGTGGTTGGAATGTTGTACTGAAATGGAGACAAGTGCCCAACTCGTCATGAAACCTCTTCCAAAAGCTGGAAGTGAATCGGACATCACTGTTAGAAACCACTGATACTGGCACCCATGACGTGCCACCACCTCTCTGATATAAACCTCGACCAGTTTCTCTGTAGAAATACTCTCCTGAATCGGAATGAAATGTGTGCTCTTGGTCAAACGATCCACGATGACCCATATCGAATCCAATCCACGTGCAGTCCTGGGAGGCTTTGTGATAAAATCCATGGTGATATCCTCCCATTTCCATACGGGAATCTCCAATGGTTGCATCTTGCCGTGAGGTCGTTGATGCTCGGCCTTGACTTTCCTGCAAGTCAACAACCGCTCCATGTACCAAGCTACATCCTGCTTCATGTAGGGCCACCAATAATCAGGACGAAGATCCCTAAACATCTTTGTCGCCCCAGGATGAATGTAGAACCTCGACTTGTGAGGCTCCTCCATCAAAATCTAGCGTACACCGCCCCAATATGGAACCCAAACTCACCGATGCAGAGTCAAAAATCCACGACTATCATAATCGAAGGAAGACACCTAACCCACAATGTGCTCGCGCTTCTGGTGCTCTTCCTTCATAGCCTCGGCCCAAACCTCACAAATCCGCTCCAACAATATATTAATCAAGGTCATCCTCAAACATATATCTCTGATCAGAGACGCGACCGCCATGCGGCTGAGAGCATCGGCCACCACATTGTCCTTCCCCGGGTGATAAAAGATCTCACAATCATGATCCTTCACCACATCCATCCATCGATGCTGCCTCATATTCAGATTTAGATGATCCTTCAAATACCTCAATCTCTTATGATCTGTGTAACTAGTACAACAAACCCCATAGAGGTAATGCCGCCAAATCTTGAGGGCGAAAACCACGGCCCCCAACTCCAACTCATGCATCAGATAATTTGTCTCATGAGGCTTCAGCTGCCTCGAAGCGCAAGTGATCACGCGACCCCTCTACATCAGCACTGCCCCCAAACGTGTGATCGAAGCATCAAAATAAACCACGAAATCATCAACACCCTCTGGCAGGTTTGGCATTGGCGCCTCACACAACCGATGTCTCAAAGTCTCGAATTTGCTTGCTGCTCAGGCCCCCAACTATCTTGGAGAACTCATGGATGAATCTCCAATAATAACAATCCAAACCAAGAAAACTCTAGACATCGGGACCTCCCACTACATCACGGCCTTGACCATGGCCGGATCAACAAGAATACCCTTCTCGTTGACAAGGTGCCCCATAAACTGCACCTCACATAACCAGAACTCATACTCGGAGAACTTTGTCAAAAGTCTCTCCCTCTTTAATGTGTCCAACACTTCCCTCAAGTGCTCCTCATGCTGCTCCTGAGTCTTGGAATAAACTACGATATCATCAATAACTACTATCACAGACTGATCCAACATCGGTCTGCACACGTGGTTTATAAGATCCATGAACGCGGCTGGGGCATTGGTGAGCCCAAAAGGCATCACCACGAACTCGTAATTACCATAACGAGTCCAGAAAGCTTTCTTTTGCACATCCTCATCCCTGACCCGCATCTGATGATAACTCAATCACAAATCAATCTTAGAGAACTAAGATGCACCCTGAAGCTGGTCAAAAAATCATCAATCCTCAGGAGTGGATAACGGTTCTTAACCGCTACCTTATTCAACTCCCGGTATTCGATACACATACGATGAGATCCGTCCTTCTTCTTCACAAATAGAATCGATGCTCCCCAAGGAGAACTACTCGATCGAATAAATCCCTTGTCTAACAACTCCTATAGCTATGTTGACAACTCTTGCATCTCGGGAGGATCCAACTGATATGGTGCTTTGGCTATCAGATTCGCACCTAGAACCAGATCAACCCTGAAATCAACCTGCCTCTCCGGAGGCACCCCATGTAAATCCTCCAAGAATACATCTGAGTAATCCCGCATAATCGACACATCATCCACAGTCTCCTTACCCTTATCCCGGGTATCCATGACATAGGCGACATAACCGGAGCAACCTTGTTGTAGATAGTGTCTGACCCTCGTTGCAAAACAAAAAACCGGCCTACGCTGCAGTCTCTCCCCATGAATCACCAACTCTCCCCCACTTCGGTCCTGAGCCCAAACTAACTGTTACTCACAGTCGATCACTGCCCCATTAGGGCTCAACCAATCCATGCCCATGATGACCTTGTTCCCACACAACGTAATGGTAACCAAATCTACCAAATACTGCTCACGGAACAACTAAAGAGTGCAACCCTGATGAACCCTCACAACCCGAACATTCCTATCATCAGCAATCTCAACATAAAGAGGACAAACCAGTTCCTCCGAAGCTCCAACAAATCTCTCACTAAGAGCAAGCGATAAAAAGAATCGGGTAGCCCCCGAATCAAACAATACCAATGCAGAAATACCATTCACAAGGAGCAATCCGTCACTACATCGGGAGCTGCATGCGCCACCTCTGCCATCAGCTGGAAAGCCCTGCTCTTCGCTGCATGCACATCTTCACGGCCTTGGTGGCTATCAGTACTCAGAAGAGTTGCAAGAGTGGGTACTGACAACGGTTCTGCTGCAGCCAAACTCAGAAAAGGAGCCTTCTTGTGGCCCCTCTGATTGCAATGAAAACAAATTAGATCAGATCTGTGGGTGGTGGTAGCAGTATAATCCCTGCTATAATGACCCGTCCAACTACACTTGAAGCAGCCAGAACCACCAACCTTGCACGGTCCCTCGTGCGACCTACTACACTTCCCTCAACGGCTCCGACCCTAATGGTCTCTTGGTCTTGACTCATATACCTTGGTTCACTTTCCTTAACCCTCATCACTCGACACAGAATCTGGTTTCCTCTTCTTTTCCATATCCAGATCGATCTCCCTCTCCCTAGACCGCGCTATCATATCCTCCAGCGTCTTGTAGATGGATCGGCTCACAAACTATCGAATGTCACTCATAAACATCTCATGATATCGGGCATTGTTCATCTCCTCATCCACCACATACTTTGGAACTAAAAGAGCCCTCTCCCGGGACATCGCGGTGATCATAGCCACCATCTCCGTAGTCTGGCGGAGATCCTGGAACTTTTGTGCCAACTGTTGCACCTCAATCACCGGTTTCCAACTCAGCTTGGAACTTGGTCGAGAAATCATCCCATGACATCACATCAACAACATCATCACCCATTACACGTCCTACCTCCTCCCACCCGTCTCGTGCCCTATCCTTCAAAAGGCAGGAAGCTAGTCTGACCTTATACCCCTCGGGACAACAGCTGGTGCGAAAGGCGTTAGCAACAGCTGCTAACCATCACCTGCTCGCTATTGGGTCCTTCACCCCGTGATAGTTCAGAGCTCCACCTGCCCTAAACTACCTGAATGTCTAGGAACATGCTCCCACTAGTGTCATCATCTCATAACGAAACAACCTCAACTGCTCATCCAGAACATCCAGAATACCCTCCTTAACTGTGCCGAATATCACAGGAGTCTGATCAAGAATGCAATGAGTAATCTCAGACGAGATGAACTCCCTAGACTGCTCATCTAGCTGCCCAGCTACAGAACCTAAGCCTGAGCCCTCTCCAGCACCATAATTGCCATTAGATCTGCCTCACAATACCACCATACTGAAAATAGACCATATAAACCACCAGAATACGCATCAAAATATATATCGGGGAGTCACAACTCTACAAGCTTCCTGTTTTTATCGCAACTCTCCTTGAATCGAGTACGGATCCTCTGTTTCCAGTAGTATGAGCCCATACTACATTCCACAACTATCCATACTTTCCTCGAAGATTGCCTTGACTCCACCAAGTCACTTCATATCCATAAAAATTCCCCTCACAGATAAAGCTCCCAACTCTAGATCTCATCCTAGGTTTTCCTAGGGCAAACTCCACACCACTCTTCGCCATCAACTGCAGAAGGAACTCCGGCTAACTTCCTCTAACTAGCTCACGAATACAATTACATATTACTAAAACCAGATAATTCTTCGAATGAGAGGTCTCACACTACAATAGTTGGAATCAGACAAGAGTTGCGAAATAGAGTTAAAACCTAACCTTCTAAAATTATTTAATTCCCATAATATGTAACTTAGCGTATTTGCTTACTAGTTAGCTGAAATTAGTTAGAACTTCTAAAAGCAGAAAACAAGCAGCATTCAAGCATCAAGTAACCAGAATCAAGCATCACCTAATATCTCTCCTAGCATTCTATCATGCAAAACCTGAGCATATCCTTAACCCTAACTAGCATGTGATTCACATATTCACATATCAAATCCTATCAGATAACATGTATAGGTAATTTGGGAAAACTTACTTGAGCTCTGTTGATTTCATGCACCACACCCTTCTTTTTTTATTAAAACACTTTTTATAAAACATTTTCTTTCTGAAAATTCTACCAAACCCTTAGTTTGAGTCCAGACACAATCGAGACTATGCCTGAATCGCTCAAACTAAGGCTCTGATACTAACTTGTAACGTCCTAAAAATATGATCCAAAAATTTCATTTTTGAATTATTTAAAACAGTATTCCAAAAACATTATCCATACAAAGCAAATGAAAATAAGTGTATCAAACATAAAATCAATCAGAGTAACATCTCAAAAGCAGAATCCATGTGGTGTGTGCGATGTAGTCATCCTGAGTTCTTCCCCTTGGAAACAGAAGTATGTGAAACATAAACTGAAAACCGTAAGCACAAAGCTTAGTGAGTTCCCCAAACTACCCCATTCCATACATAATAAATCACATACTGGGCCCTCACCCGGTATCGAGTCCCACTCGGCTTCAGGCCCCCACCCGACTTCGAGCCCCGCTCGGTATACAGATCTATTATTCTTAGGCCCCGCCCACTATAAACATACACATATATCACATAATCATGCTAACACATACAGTGATCATAAACAATAGCATTTGTTTCAGTCATTGGGCCTCGTCCGACATCGAACCCCGCCCTATATACATAGCAGCATATAACACATGCAAGGGTCGCGCAAACTCCTATCATCCTAACATAAACAATAAGGGTCGACATTGGTGCCTTAGACCCGCTAAACCCAGTGAGGAAACCCACCTTGACTGCTGAATCTCACTTGAAATCCTTGGTTGCCAATCCGACGAATCCGCGAGCTATCCATACAAAATAACACCTAATTAACATTTGGGTCCCAATCCATGTTCAAAAATCCATACTTATGGTAAAAATACCATTTAACCCCTTACCTAGTTTGGTCCAAGGCTAAGGCCCAAACTCAAAATCTAAAAGACCCAAAACCAATTAATCATCCAAGGCTCACTTATGGCTTAATTTTCCAAATTGGGCCCAAACCCATTCATGGGCCTTACCCTTAAGCCTAAAAATTTTGCCTAGTCCAAACTACTTATACTCAGATGGACCAACAAGAACCCAAGCATCCAAGCCCAATAAAATGTTCCAAACTTGAAGCCCAAATCGTTAAGCCCAACAGACTGAGTACGCAGGTCGTACTCAGCTGTACGCTAAGCATACTTGCTAAATGGCTTGTACGCCATGCATACAGACTTGTACGCCCAACGTACTCACCTAATAAGCAAAATTCCACATTAAGCACTTAATGCTTAAGACCGGAAGCGTAAACCACATATCCAAGTCCTTATAAGCGTATATAACCATAAAGTCACTGACTTGGTGACTTTGCATGCCCCATAAAGACCCAACTTCAAAATATAACACCCTACTTTCATTAAATGGACATAAACTCATGCATGGATGGATCTAAACCCTAAAGGTGTCAACTTTATGGACCTGGAATGTCAGAAACAACAAGAGTGGCAACTCAAAGCTCCTAGAGTGGTATCAAACCACTAGATCTAATTCATTGAGCCAAAAAGGGACTAAAACTCATATATATAGTAGATCTAATCCATCAATGATCAGGTTTAAAGCTTTTTACCTCAAACAAGCTGGAAATAGAATAGAGAATCAGGATCTAAAAGCTCTTCCTTGATCAACAACCTTGCACGAAGCTTTTACTTCTTGGATATGGACCAAAACACACCAAAATGGACACACTGAGCTCAAAATACAACAATAGATGTTAAAGAACTATTTCTAGGGTTTTGAAGGCTTAGGGGTTGGTAAAGAGACTAGCCCTAATGACTTACGGTGTTTATATAGGGTGCAACACCGTAAATTAGGGTTTCATTATCTTACACATACGCCCCGCATACATGCATGTACGCCTCACATACGTGTCCAGAGTCCCATCCCAACCTCGCATCAGTACGCTAAGTGTACCAAGTGGTATGCCCCGCGTACTCGCTTTATAACTTTTATGCTAAACGTACCGAGTGGTACGCCCCGCGTACTGCCCAAGGACCAAAATACAAACTTTTTAATATCAAGGGAAAAATAAGAACCATACCAGGATTCAAGTGTTACAGAATTCCCCTCTTCAATGTCTTATTCTCCTTTGTTCAATTAATTCCATGTTTCTAAAATTTCATTCTCCTCGTCTGATTTTGAATTATTGTCGTTCGGATTAATCTTGAACGGGTGCCACTCGTCGTCTTCTTCAATGACACCAACTCTATACGACTTGCGTCTTACCATAACAACAATTTCATATTTTATCCATTTCCTTGTGGCTGTAAGAATACATATCTTCATATAGGAGAGGTTGGCAGTGTCCCATAAAATTTCAACTGTCTTGACCATTTACCCTAAGTTATTTACAATTAGGTTGAAGTTATTTGAGGCCCCATAGGTAAAGCAGAAGCCCAATAATTTTTAGCCATGCCAATCGTTCAAATCTTAACTCTTCATGATCACCAATTTTCAGCCACTTGAACCATTTTCCAAGTATGATGTATTCAATAAGAATTCTTACATAAGTTTAAATCTTAGTTGATAGGATGGGGGCTAAGATGTTTTCGATTAAAGGGAAAATATGCTCTAATTCATGATGTGTAGGGTCTTTGTATATTTATTATTATTCGCTTTTTAAGATGCCAGTTACAATTGCTAACAATCTGGAGTCGGGGAAAGTTAACTTTTTTGCGGTTATGATATTGATTCAAAAAATTATGTGGGTCAAATGGTCAAATGTTCTAGCTGCTAAAAATCTTGGGGGATTGTCTATTTGGAGTATTTTGGATTTTATTGAGGCATTTTTATTAAAGTGGTGACGGTGGTTATTTAAAAATCTTGATATGATGTGGATTAGAATTATCCGTTCTATTCATAGTTACTCTGGCGGTTTTATTATGGTTTCGAGAAGGGTATTGGTTCGAGGGTGTGGCCTTCTATTTGTTGTATTAGGTGTCTAATTCCATAACTATAATTGGTATATAACTGAATTAATAGTAGCACATTCCTTTTTGGTTGCCTTCAAATCTGGCAATCGAATATGATGACTTTTAGAGAGAGAAGAATGATTTATTAATTTATTACCTGGTTAATAAATTAATTGGAAATCAAAATAAATGATTTATTAATGTATTATGGAAATAATATATTAATTAGAAATTAGATTGTTTAATTAATATTTGATCAGAAATTAATTTGGAATTAATTTTGGGGTTAAAGGAATTAATTAAATGTGCAGGGACTTAAGGTGACAATGTTCAATAGTTGAGCATTGGGCAATTCTAGAACCTCCCTAAAGAGGAGGGAATGAAATCCAGAGCGTCTCTAGGGTTTCCTTGGGCTCTAAAGGTGCCTTGGATGCCTTAGTGAGGAAGTTAAGGGATTAGGGTTATCTTGGAGATACCTTGCTTATCCAACACCTTCCCAATGCCTATATAAACCCTCCTTAGGGTTAAATTTCAGCTATGCCTTCCTTCTAAGAGTTTTGGACGAAATTTTGGTCCCTTCCCTCTCTCTCTCTATGGTTTTCCTTGATTGCTAGGGTTTTCTTGTGAACCATTAGAGGCGCGACATTTGTGGTGCTTACTACCAAAGGTTTTTCAAGTAAGGATTCAAGATTGTTTACAATAACAATCTTAATGGTATGTTTACTATCTTATTTCATGAATTTTGTAAATAGTATATGCGTTTTAGGGTTTATCTTTTGATGTTCAATACTAGTATGTTTAATTAGATAAAACATAGATCCAAAGCAAATTAGAGTTGCATGCACACATAGAATTGTTCGTTATGCTCATCAGATCCTAGGTTTAGTTTTCTATTGAATTGATACTGATACGAACTTGAACAAGAGGAAAAAACAGAATCATCATTCGATTCTTCAAACACACCGTGGTGTTCTTCGAATACGACGTGTTGGCCTGCAACACGTAGTGCTGTGATGTCAGATCCTTATTTTCGGATTTACTTGCCTAACTTGATTTATTTGGTAATTATCTTTTGTTAAATGTGCCATAATCTGATTTTTTATAATATTAGATAACTCAATAAGACCTAAATGTTAGGAGATAATTATTGATTAGATAATGATGAATTTATTTGATTATAATTATCTTTATGGAAGATATTAATAATTTAATTAATTGATTAATTAAAGGATAATTAATAAATCCATAATTGGTTTGAATTTAATTAAATTAAAAGTTTAATTTATTAAAATATTAAACCCTTGCTATTTTAAAATGTTTTAAAATACACCCTTATATTATATGTAACATTAAAATTTTAATATATATATATATATATATATATATATATATATATATATATATATATATATATATATATATATATATATATATATATATATAAGACAAGTCAGTCGAACCACTAGTACGCCTCATTCACGAAGCCGGTCAATAAGGGGAGTTTAAGGAAGCGGCCTATAAAATGGCCGCCATTGGGTATCCACTCTTACCCGCCACCCCTTGATTGGTGGAGGGTCGTTAGCCGAACGGGTTTGATAGGAAAAATTAAATCTCATTAATAAGTATAATTCAATACAAAGTAACTAAACTATTTTCTACAATCTCACTCTTAGTTACTTTAGGACAAAAGTGAATTTGATGCTAACCCATGAAATTGCACATTGCACCTTATTAGTCGTTAGTGGAACCGGCACACTAATATGGACTGATATTGTTGGCAATGGGTGTCTCGTAAATTATCATTGATTAATGGAGCGTGTGTGGCTAACCGACACATTATTTAGATGATAAATGACATCGATAGTACCAAGTTAATTTGCATGGTTATTCACATCTCGTTTGTGATTAAACATGTCATTGAATAGTTCAATGAATCTCAAAGATCTAGGAG
Organism: Lactuca sativa; assembly: GCF_002870075.4. Lineage (NCBI taxonomy): Eukaryota > Viridiplantae > Streptophyta > Magnoliopsida > Asterales > Asteraceae > Lactuca > Lactuca sativa. The sequence goes on along the minus strand of NC_056625.2, from coordinate 25,818,760 downwards.
TTGTTTGTGATTAAACATAATCGAGATTAAACATGCCATTGGATATTTCAATGAATCTCAAAGATCTAGGAGTTTCAATTAGATTGAAATTGGTAAAATCCTTACCTAACTAAAATAGATTTGAATTTGATTACGGCATCCATCTTCAAAGTTCGAATCGAAAATATGGATCCTATCCTTAATACTAATTTTTGGGTTATTAATTAAGGACTAAATCAACTAACTTTAATTCTCTTTTCTCCCTTTATAGATGTCAAGTTCAGACAACAATGGTCTTCCTCGTCTTTATGGAAATGTTTTTCCCCTATCTGAAGATGATCTTCCACATGTTGATCAAGGTGAAAGAATGTTCCTTTCTTCAAGCAATGGTGGAACTAGCAATCATGCTTCTCCAACTCTTCCTCCACCTCCTCCAGTAATCCTCCTTGAGCCATGTTTTCTTCAAGTTGAAAAATACAAAGTCACTCAAGCCCTATTGACAAGAAAACATCAAGTGTGTGCACATGTTCTCAATATGAAATCACATATTGATAGATTGGGGATGCTGGGTGTCGTTTTCCCGAAGGAGATGGCCATTGACTTGGTTCTACTTTCGCTTCCTGAGTCATATAGTCAATTCATTAAGGACTATTATATGAGGGACGACGACGTGAACCTAATCGGTCTGCTATATATGTTGATTGCTGATGAAACAGAAATGCTTAAGAGCACAAATCAAGCAAATGTGTTTGAAGGATCTGTCTCCAAAATATCCATGGACATTGATAATGGCGATGGTATTCCAGAACAAATTTCTCTTACCAATGGAAAGGGATCGGCCAAGGCCAAACCGTTTGACCATATGGTAAAGAGAAAGGCTAGTTCTGAGATAGTTCTATCTGCTATTCTTGAGAGGTCCATATGTTTCTATTGCCAATTGAAGGGGCATTAGTTGCGAAGCTTCCCTCACTACCTGAAAGATCTTAGAGATGGTAAATTCAAGTCATATGACTCTACTTCAGGTACACCCACTATCTAACTCCATTAAGTTCCTATTCATAGATTCTTAATATATGATGTGATGATCAAATTTTGATGTTTTTCAGGATCTAAGAGAAAGAAATAAGCTTAAGAAGAGTAAGTTGAATCTGATCATGAGAGATGGATTTCAATCGCATGGATTGATGATCAAATTTTGGAAGCTACTGCTTAGGAGTCATGATAGATTAATAGATTGCTTAGGAAATGTTTAGAAACATAGTTTTCATATATTTGCATTGTTAGGACAAATTTTTCCGCTTAATATCAATAAAAGTGATTTTTGATTTATTTACTTTATATTTCCTTGCAATGGCATTTATGAAAATTGGTGGTTAGATTTCTAATATTAGCAATGTTAAATATGGATTTGATTCTTAGTTATATCATTTGTGGTAAATGTTATAATTAACCAAGTGAAAAGGAATTCTCATCATCCAAGTTTCAATTGGATAGAAACTTGGAGTCATGCAATTCAAATTATGTGATGTATGATAATCTTGATCGTTGGAAGATCATGACTAATTTGTTGGTCACATGTCTATGTGAGTCAAGTGAAGAACTAAAGAATCTAGTGCTCATTGATGTGGACTATTCAGATCCGCCACAAAAGGATGATAACTTCATTTGTCATGATTTTCTGATGCTTTCAGTAAATATGGTTGTGTTTATAAGATTAAGCATAATTCTAACACTTTGAAAAGTTCTCAAAGAGTAGTAGAATGAATAAGAAGAATCTATTATGCGGAAAGATAAAAGTTTCTCCAATCTAAAAGGAAAGGAGAGTACTTTAGTATCATGTTTTATGATCGTCTTAATGGTTATGGAACTGTATCACAATTGATCCTCGAAGAACATCTTAGTGAAATTATTTGACTAAGAAGAGGAATTGGATATTGTTGAAATATTTCAATCGATAGATGCGTCATACTTCGTTTTCAATCAAGTTTTAGAGTCATAATTTAGTAACTATAAATCGTATCTTGAAGCTTGTTTCGTACTAATTAGGTTTATAACACATCATGAAATGTGGAGTAAGAATGTTTTCTTACTCTAGAACATTTGGAATTGGAAGTTTTGATGTTTTGATTAAAAACAAAGGATAAACTAAGACCAATTCAATGAAGTATTTTCTTGTCAAGAATCCACACTAAATCTCGAGTATTTGTTTTGCTCATCAAGGAATGTTCCTTGAGAGAGAAACTTATATGTTAAAAAGTCAGTGGGTGTCTTATTGATCTTGAAAAGTTTCAGGAGTCAATCAAGAATAAACCTTTTAGTTATCACTAGCACACGACTTGAGGTTAATAACCTATCGTGTTAAGTTGACACATTCTTGTTTTTGTGCACCTTCCAGTTAGGTTGGTAATGATTATGAGTTCTATGGTTCTCATTTGACTACAAAAGGCAAAGCGCGTTGGTTAGTGATAGTACATTGATCAATATGGGTGAGTTGCTTAACATGGAAGCAGTGGAAGGCCCTTATGCTAACAGAAGGCAAGAGATTAAGAATGAGCAAAGTTCTATTAGTGAAAGGAAAACTAAATTTGATTTTGGTTTTTTCCTCAACCTTATCTTATGATTGTAGGTTAGAAATGATAACATTCACATGGATGGGAACACATACACCATAAAATCTAGGTGGAAAAAGTTTTCGCTCTAATTCATGAAAATGATTATGAGGAAACACTTTCGCTAGCAGATTTTAAAGATTTGAAAAATATCATTTTGGTTAGTGGTTGTGTTAATTGCGTTCTCAAATTCGCAATATGATTATGACATCCCTTTTTATAGTTCGAATTGTGAGAAATGTTAATAAATAGTTTGAACGTTCGGGACTTATAACTATAAGTTCTGAAAGGTTTTAAACACACACATATGCTATCAAATGAAAGGTGTATGAGCTTGAGAAGTCTAGATGAAGACTTATCGAAGTAATACATATCAGAAATATGCACTTTAGTAATAAAGTCAAAAAGTATTGATTCCTAGAAGTTCATTTGATTTTTGGATACATGTCAAAGCTAGAGGGAGCATAATTGTTAAGCTAGTGGGAGCATAACTGTTATGCAAGTGGGAGCATAGTTGTTTTGCTTAGTGTTGCAATTTAGAAATACTATTTATAGGAAACAAAGTTTTAAATTTGCAAGTTGCAATGTTTGGGAATTGTTTCGCTATAACAAGATTTGGGGGAGGGGCATTTATACTTCATTCAAATCTAAAAGTTTAGATTGAAAGTTTAATAGAACTTAGTCGTAGACATATATGAATATCATGTTTAAATGATTCAAATAGGAAATTCGATATATGGAAAATATTATAGCTAGAGAATGATCGGATATCAGGTCTTTAAGTAAGTTAGTATGAATCGAGTCCCATATGCTTCGGATATAGGATCGATTTTGTATGTTATAATATTCGATTGTTCTGATTTTTCCAAATGCCTAGGGCATTGAAAGGGAAAATGACTAGAACAAGATGTCACTAAAGTTGTTGAACAACTCTCAAGAATATTATAATGTTATACCAAAGAATTGGTTCCTAAAAGACAGTTGGAAGTATAATATTGGTTGGATGGACCGTAGTGGCATGTTATTGATTGGGATAATTCTTGATAAAAATTGATGTTCATATGGGAATATGTAAAGGTTTCTACAATGGGAGTTGATTATTGAAATCTACATGTGAGTTAGGAACCTTAATGCAAGGAAGTTGTTCAAGGATTGTATCTTGAATTTGAGATTTCGTTACCATGGAATTGTTTTAAGTAACAAAGTTTCAATGGAACATTTTGTAATATTGTTGGCGAAGTTTTTGTGACTTTGAAGCCTCAACATCACAAAAGGATATTGCATGTAAGGTTGAACTCTAACACATTTAGTAGTAACAATAATTTCAAATTATGAAATAAGCATCGTTGGGATAGTGTCCAATTGATCTGTTCACAAAGGAAGGACCATAGAGAGACATAGTATACATGTTTATAACATGGCATGACTGATGTTTAATTCAAGTGTTTATTTGATTACTCGAAACATTATACAATGAATAAAGCCTAATTAATATGGTGATTAAATTATAAGAGTTTTATTTATGTTCAATGGTTTTGAGACCATAATTAATTATGTTATTATTGTGTTTCACTTCGCATGTTTAACTTCCTGAATAATTTGATTATTCAAAACATACACATTCGATCGTACTTTTAGAAGTAAGTAGCGAATTAAGACTGTCATGAATTGAATTGTAGATTGTCTATAGGTTTAGACATAGCAATAGTTTTGCTGGAATCTTCATGAGTACTTGAAAATGGGGGTTTTAAGTATTGGATAAACCCACACTCATAGAATTACTTCATGGATTTATCACAAGTAATTTTGAGATGATAATATCTTATATTCTTGAAACTGAGATATATGAGTTGTTGTTTACAAGTCGGTTATGCATTGATAGTATGTAAACGCATTAGTAACTTGATGTTATAAAACGTATTGTTGTGCGTGATTTGATGAGTGAATAGTGCAAGCATATAAGTCGAAGTTTATCCGTTCCTTTTGCCTTAACGACAAAAGTGATATATTTGGGCCCCTCGATGATTTGATGTCAACATCTAAAGCGCTTGGCCAAGCCTGGACTGAATTGATGTGTTCAATTAGTAGTTTGATTTTAGTCGTCATAAATCGGAAATCGTGAAACAAATCTTGGACAGACAGATTGATTGTAATCCATGTCTCATGTCTATACGATATCTTGTAGAATGAAGGAATATTTGATCACTTATCTTAGGACATGTTATTGACTGGGTCAGAGTTTGACAGCAGCTTTTGGTAACTGGAAGTTATAGTTATTAGATGTATCCAAGTGGGAGACTGTTGGATTAGGTGTTTAAGCCCATAATACTAATTAGTATATACTTGAATTAATAGTAGCACAGTCTTTTTGGGTTGCCTTCAAATATGGAAACTAAATATGATGACTTTTAGAGAGAGAAGAATGATTTATTAGTTTATGACTTGGTTAATAGATTAATTAGAAATCAAAATAAATGATTTATTAATGTATTATGGAAATAATATATTAATTAGAAATCATATTGTTTAATTAATATTTGATTAGAAATTAATTTTGGGGTTAAAGGAATTAATTAAATGTGCAGGGACTTAAGGTGACAATGTTCAATAGTTGAGCATTGGGCAATTCTAGAACCTCCCTAAAGAGGGGGGGGGGGGGGGGGGGGGGGGAACAAAAACTAGAGTATCTCTAGGTTTTCCTTGGGCTCTAAGGGTGCCTTGGATGTCTTAGGGGGGAAGTTAAGGGATTAGGGTTATCTTGGAGATACCTGCCTTATCCAACATCTTCACATCACCTATATAAACCCTCCTTTAGGTTAAATTTCGGCTATGCCTTCCTTCTAAGAGTTTTGGACGAAATTTTGGTCCCTTCCTTCTCTCTGTAGTTTCCTTGATTCCAAGGGTTTGTTTGTGAACCATTAGAGGCGCAACACTTATGGCGCTTGCTACCAAAGGTTTTTCAAGTAAGGATTCAAGATTGTTAATAATAACAATCTTAAAGGGATGTTTACTATCTTATTTCATGAATTTTGTAAATCGTATATGCCTTTTAGGATTTATATTTTGATGTTTAATACTAGTATGTTCAATTGGAGAAAACATAGATCCAAAGCAAATTAGGGTTGCATGCATACATAAGATTGTTTGTTATGCTCAAAACCCATCACTATTGTGGATTTAATGCTTAAATTGCATAATAGATAGATCATTCCTTTGAATATTCTTTAAAAGAAGATTGGAGATGGTTCAAAAACAATGTTTTGGAAAGATGATTGGATTGGACCTAGTACCTTACAAGTGATGTTTACTCTTTTGTTTGCTTTGGATTCTAATGTTGATTGTTATACTATTGATGGAGAAGTTGGTGCTTGGAAGTGCCAGCGGAGACGACCTATATCAGTTGCTTCCCTCTTTTCCCAACTCCCGGTTTTAGAAGGCGTGGCTGGAGAGGTTGTTTTTGTTGATCGTAAAGATGACTGGTCTTCGGGCCTTAGTTATGGTGGTGATTTTACACTTAAAGAGACAAGGATATTCATTGATGACTATGCTTCGACACAAGCTACATGCCAAACTTTATGGAATGCATTAATGCCAATTAAACTTTATGAATCGGCTCATGTCTAAAGACAATCTTCTTGTGCATGTTGTTTATGTTTTGCATGTTCTTTGTCCTATTTGCAATAATGAGGCAACGGAAGTGAATCACATTTTTCTTATATGTCAAGTAGCGAAAAATGTTTTTTTTTTTTTTTGTTCTTGAGTAGATGGTGCGATGTGGACTTTTCCAATTAGGTAAATGTTAATGATTTTGAGATTTTTTTTTTTTTTTTTTAATTCTTCTCGGCTTTCTATGGCAAGGAAGAGGGTGTTGGATGCGATTATTTCTATGGCTTGGTGGCACTTATGAAACTTCAAGAATAATTGTGTTTTCTATTGGTTTCTCCGAAAAAAGTAGACTATTTGATAATATTGTAGCTTCTTCTTTTTGTTGGAAGTTCTATACGAAGCACAAGTATTTGGATTGGAATTTGTGGCTCCAAAATCTCATTTTAAACACTACTTTGTAATTTTTTTTCTGTATCTTCTTGCTTGAGTTGCATGCTTTTTTTCTATCTATTTCTTATTCAGCCGTTAAAAAAAAAAAACATAAGATATAAATTTTGTTTGAACGTCCATGCCTCCTAGGATTGAAGGTCCGGAACGGAGGTGTTCGAAGCTCTTGATCTCCCCAAATAGTGTATTTTTCAATCCGTTGCTCCGATAATGGGGCTTTTTTAGGAGGATTGAAGGTCAGAATAGTCCACATGTCGGGAGACCTTGAACAACAGCCACCCATATTTGCAACAAACCCACCATAAAGTCTTCGGCTAACCATGTTTGACCTTTCATCTCCTCTTTTTTTTTTTTTTAAATTCGATTGCTACTCTATACACAAAAGGAAAATGAAAGTATGCTGTCGTAATGTATATATATCACTATCACCGGTAAAAAGAAAATATATAAATGTGTTGTTAACTTGTTACTAATAAAACATATACAAATAAAACATTTAAATAATATTAACTATATCTTATAATATATATTTTTAAATCATCACGCATGAAATATAATATATTTTAGAAAAGAAAGTGGTCAATAGTTTAATAGTTTATCCCAAAGAACACTCGCAACGAGGACAACAAACGGATGACATCAACGGTGGAGAATGAAGGAAAGTGTGATTAAGATACGAGTATTCGATGAATCACCACTGTTGCTGATTCCATCAAACAAGACACATCACTTTATCTTAACCAATCAAATTCCGCCACCACTCCCCCCACTTGACACCTCCACCATTCTTACCCTTTTTCTTCCCACCATTCCCATCTGGCTTACGTGTCCATACACAAACTTTCTATATTTAGTCACCTTTTGTACCTCATGCATCAACACTTGTACATTCATAATTATTTATTACTGCCTATTAAACTTGTACATTATAATAGAAGGAAGTTATACAATTATATATTATATATTTATTATAAACATCTAGTCATACATGACTAAGTATATTGTCAAACAAAAACATAATTACATTCTTGACAAATATAACCAAAGTATTTGACATTTTATGGAAGCTTTGTTTATTTATTTTCCAATACAACGCAAAACTACTATACCATTCAACTTACACCTTGTAGACAATTTATCACATTGTCTTGATTTTGTTTTTATTTTGTTTCCTTTTTTGCCCTTCTATTCCAAGACTATTACTATTAACTATAGGGTGCGTCTTTGTACATAATGGTAAATTTCGTCACACCGGCCTTTGTGAAAAGCACTAATGCTAGGAAATTAGGAAGAGGGTGTGTTTTGAAAAGAGTAGGTATAAGGGGGGGGCATTGGGTAATTAAGTAGAAGTGTAGGGGGGTTGACTGGGTGGTTTAGTATTCTATGACTAGTCCACCCATGGGGGCTCTATGAGGTATGCCCTTTCTTCTCTTGGCCGTCCTGAAGCTAGCTGCGGTCGGCGGCGGCGTTGACGGAGTGAAGCTGTGGGTCCGGCCGTTGTTATGGTTACTCTGACGTCCATGGCTGCTGCTGCTGTAAGAATCCTCTGAATCGGAGATTGCCATCATTAAATGCTTCTTCTCCGGCGAAATCTTCCTCTTCCTCTCGAAATTCGTCGACGTTCCAACAATCTGCACCGATCATAAGATTCAGTCATGTCAATAAATAACAATAAATTAATTCGATTTTTCCATTTGATTTCAATAACTACTCATTCAATGTCGTATCAAATAGTCAATTTTCAATAATTACACATTCAATGTTTCTGATACTGATTGTAGATTTTAATTATGGAACACCGATTTGGATTTTAAAATCGGTAGCAAAACCCATCAACGACCATCACCAATAATCGAAAAAAATAGAGTAATTTATAATAATAAAAAAGCGGAAAATATGGCCAATGGCCACCATTGATGAGTACACGCAAAATAAGAAGTCAACTACGGAATCAGAGGATTTTTCAAAAATTAAGCTCAGTAATCGATGACTTTACCTTACAACCAAGAGAACAGAATCGGAAGGAATCAAGAAGGCTTCGCTCACAAACTTCACAGGTATTGGTGACGCCTTTTCCGGGCCTCGGCTGTGGACGTTCGTTCAAGAACACAACCTTTGCGCTGTTGATAATGTAAGTCTGCACTGAACTGATGTCCAAGTATTTCTGAATCTCGGACACTCTGATCACATCGTGATACGATGACCTTCGAATCTGGAAAAAAAAAAATCTCAGTTAGAATCGATAAAAATAACCTCGAATGATCTGTGGGTGATTTTGAAGTTTCTAGAAATGGTTAAAACAATGATGATTAAAGTCAGAATCGGTGTGAACCCAGAAGGTAAACTTCAGGAATGGTTGGCATTGAATGATCCACATGACTAAATTCAAAAACGAAAAGTCAAAATCGGTTAGCATAAAGCTGTTCGGAAGAAAACAAAATTAAAAATGAAGTAATTGGTAAATGGAGCGATTGAAATCTGGTATTCAAATTGAAATTGGTAAAAGCTGATTGTAAATGAAACTAGAAAAAACCGAGATGTTAAAATCGAAAAATGGTTAAAGGGTAGTAGACGATAAACTCGTAAAAGTCAAATTTTATTGAAGAAAAAAGGGAGAATCAATGGAGAAAAAGGGCGAATATATACCTGAATAGCACGATGATCCTTGTGGTGATTGAGACAGAGAGAACAAAGAGGGCCATTCATGCAATCCAAGCAGTACATATTGCATTCAGACTTGTGCGAATCTGCGTGTAATTTGCATTGAACAAAGAAGCTTTCTCGAAGCATCGGTTTCAACCATGGCGGCCACTTTTGTTCTTCTTCATCAGGTCCTCCGGCACCCTACATTATTCCCACAAAATCAAAACCAATCCAAATAAATAAATAAAAACACACACACACACAAATAAACCCATCAATATACTTACCATAATCCGGCGGTTCTTGGGTTTGATTTCACGAACGATGGTTGCTTCTTGATTAACGATCGCCAGTTTGAGAATAACAACGGCGGTGGTGGTGGCGGTGTGAGTTTAGAGAGAGAGAGAGAGAGAGAGAGAGAGAGAGAGAGAGAGAGAGAAAAGGAGATGTTGAGCGAGAGAGAGTGGGGGGAAGTGGAGGCGGCGAAGAATTGAGAGGGTACTTGTAGAAAAAAATGAGAAAATTTGGGTGGGTGGGTCGTTCTTATCTGCTCACACAATTTAATGTAAATGAACCACTTACGAACCTAACTCCGAACCTAAGTGAACCTTGGGTGCAAGGAACCCAACCTCCCTCTAGTTCTGGTTTTGTTTATAATTTTATATATCGCTCCCCAAAGAAACTTATTTTCGAATTTTTTACTACAATTATGCATAAACCTCAATTATCTCCCTTTGAATTTTTATGATACACAAAATTGTAAAAATGGTCCTTGTGATATGTATTTTTTTGGAATTTTAGTTCAAACCTTATTTTTTTGATCGGTGGTCTTTATGAGCTGGTTTGCTTGTAGTTTTGGTCCCTTAGAAAACTGAAAAGACTAAAATATCCTTGAGGTATTTATTTTTCATTTTTCTTTCATTTTATTTATTTATTTTTATAATTAAAAAATTAAGAAAACTCTCTCTCTCTCTCTCTCTCTCTCTGCTTGATTTTTCTCATCTTGTACCTCTCCATCATCAAACCAAAAGAAAATTCAACAAAAATATTTCATATGTATCCACCACAAAGAGTTTAGAACGCTTCTTAATTAATTTAGTCTCTAACATGATGTGTAGTGAAAGTATTGCATACCACCTACTTCTAGCTCTTCTTCCAGTAGCATCTTTATCTTCATCCTCTTAGTTATCTTCATCATATGGAAGAACAAGAAGAATGCACACTCAAATGAGACAGTCCACAAACTCAAATGAGGCAGTCCCAACCTTCTCCGCCTATTTCCACCGATCACCCGCTGTCAAACACCCTCGAAATTACTGTTGTACTGTCCCGATACCCCTTCACAGCCCTCTCAACGATTGTCATCTCGTTCGTTTCCTTCCCATGTCGAAGAACTAGAATCACCGGTGATGTTTTCCCGGTTCCCCACTACCGTCATCACGTTCGTCTACTTCCCCTGTTGTAAGACATTAATTGTTGTTAGATCTTATCATCTAATTCCAATCGACAATCCATCTTCGAAACCCTACAAAACTTAACAACAAAAACCTAATTCTTACAATTTTGTGCCATCTATCATCGAGATTAACATCGGCCTTGTAGGGTAGAAGAAGCTCTATAATCAAAGCATGACCTTCACTGGCAGCTAGATGAAGAGCAGTTATGTTATCATAATCATGCACATTAGGCGAAATGCCCTCCCTCAACATCATATTAAGCCCAACCCTATCACTTCTCGAAGCATGACTGAGAAAGTTTCTAATTCTTTGCATTTTTAAAATCATATGTGATGTCTTTTTGGCTGGATTGCCTACAAATTATCAAACAACATTAGAAGAATTGATGAGTAGCTAACCTTATGAATGTGCGGGAGGAGGAGGAAGTAGACGACAGTCGTGTGGTGAGGGGGAAAGGAAGAATCGTCGACGATGATGGGTTATTCGAGGGTGGAGATCATCGAAAAAATTGAGTCTTCAGTGGTTTATTTGAGAGGGTCGATTAGAAGAGAGAGAGAGAGAGAGAGAGAGAGAGAGAGAGAGAGAGAGTTTTCTTAATTTTTTAATTATAAAAATAGATTAAAAATGAAAGTAAAATGAAAAAGAAATATCTCAAGGGTATTTTAGTCTTTTTAGTTTACCGAGGGACCAAAACTACAAGCAAACACCTCATAAGGACCACCGATCCAAAAAAATCGAGATTTGGATTAAAACCACAAAATATATATATATATATATATATATATATATATATATATATATATATATATATATATATATATATATATATATATATCACGAAAACATTTTTGCAATTTTGTCTTTATGATATAAAACAAGTCACAAAACTATCACTTGAGGGTTGGTTATTATATGTAGTGTTTATCTTTTTGAAAAGGATTTTTTTACATTATTTATACGTGTTGGTGAATAAAATTATGTTAAAAAAATGTTTGTTTTTAAAAGAGAAAACAATGCTTGTTTTTAATTTACATAAAATATAATAAATTCTTTTTAAAATTAGCATATGTTTCAAAATATAATAAATGGTTTCTAAAATTAGAAGATGTTCTTAATGTTTACTTTTTATACTAGAGCTAATGACATAAAAATCTTTTAAGTTTTCAGGTTCTTGTCAGTTTATCTAAAGTTTGATTTTATATTCGTTTTTTTCTCATATTTTCCAAAAAAATGTTATAGGTTTTTCAGATTACCATTATATTAACTTTGAAACACCCCCCTCCCCGGTGAGTTTATATATATATATATATATATATATATATATATATATATATATATATATATATATATATATATATATATATATATTACATTTTTATCTTTAAGTTTATAATTTTTTTATGTTTTTATCCTAAGTATTTTTTTTTTATATTATACGTATTCATATAGAAAAATCGTATTTATATACAAAAAAAGTGTTTAATTAAACATTGCATTTACGTTCTTTTTAAATGTTATATATATATATATATATATATATATATATATATATATATATATATATATGACATTAGCCCTTTATACTATCTCTTTTTTTTTATTACTTATTATTTTGACTGGTTTTATTTTACATTTGAACATTGTTTCTATTTATTTGTTAAGTGTCATAGATTTTAAAGATGATAATAGTAACAATGGTGGTGGAAGGATCGTAACAAAGAAATAATATCAAGAAATAAGAACAAACAAGATAATTAATCAAAAACTAATTTCGTTTAAGAATTTCTTATAAAGAGAGAATACACAAAACGGTTGCTTTATATAAGAACCTAGTGTAACTTATATACAAGTTTAACGCCTATTCTAGAATCAAAATCCTATGTATCAGGGATTTGAATACAAAGATAACTATTATATAGAAGAGGTATACTATACAAAATTTGATCTTATCACAAAGATAATGGATCAGAAACTTGATGCAAAAGAAACATGTCACGCTGTAGTAAAGCTTGGACATCGTCTGATGGCGTTGATGAATAAATCAATGTGATACAAGTTTGACTCATCAGATTATAAGGTTTGACCATACAATCTTCCCTAATATGATGATGTCAAAACTTATTCCAATTGTAGGTCTTTAACACAAACTTTATCAATGTAACACCCAATTCCAGGTAAGCATCACTTCTGAACTACCAGTTAAGTCGTAAAGGATGAAAACCTTGGTCACGACGTGAGATTATATGTGTCACGACGTGATGATGCCCGGTAAGGAACGTGCATCTTGTTGGTGGTCGCGACGTGACAACATGTTGGTCACGACATGGCAACCCTTGTAAGCAAAACCCTAATTTCAGGGTTTATGCCATATTTAAGGGAAGTGAGGGCTAGGGTTTGCATACCCTTAGCCTCCATCACCTCCCTTCACCCTCAAGAAAACCATAATCCTCCATTATTGATCTTTGAGCTCCTTTTTGGTGATTTTAAGCCTTGAAGAATAAGAGAAGTCATTTGTTGCATCATCCCAGCTAGCATGTCACTCATTCATCAACTCGATCTGCATTAAGACTCTTGTAGATCCTTAAGTTCCTGCCTTTTTAGCTCAAGCATATTAGAACTAGATTTTGGTATACTTTTCTCATCATTTGAGGAAGTTTAAGTGTTGAAATCTCATAAAGTTGGCAACTTTATGAGTTCTTGAGACTTCTTTGTAACCCCTTGTCCCAAATCTGGAATATTAGTGAGCTTTGGGTTCCATGCCTGGGATTTGATCTCATTTTCCCTTAATCTTGACCTAGCTTGTGTTTAATACATGCATTGGACATGTATGTCTAAAAAAATGATTTTTCTGGTATTTTGAGATGGAGAAAGCCTTCTGGAAAGTTTGGTGTCTTGGCGTGAAGGATTAAGAGCTTAAACCATTAAGTTGTCTAAATTAAAGCTCACGACGTCACAGGTTGCTTGTGTAACACCCATAAAATTTAAGCCAATTTAAAGTTTTTAAAACATTTAAAATCATTAAGTTATTGCAGTTTACTTTTAAAATAATTTAAACATCAGAGTATCCCTATAATCAATCATAAAAATATAAGGAGGTGCACGATCACGCCTTCGCCTTCCCACGATCATCAAAAGTACCTGAAACAATGATCGATAAATGTAAGCTCGAAGGCTTAGTGAGTTACTCCCAAAATACCAACGCCATACAGATATAACCATATCATATAAACATATAAGCAAACAGCATGCATAATAAGCCTTCAGCCTGACTAGACCGCCTCGCAGGCCTTCAGCCTATCAGGACTGCTCTCCGAGCCTTCAGCACGTCTGGACCGCCTCACAGGGCCTACAACCTATTTGGACCGCTCGCTGGGCCTTCAGCCTAATTGAACCCCTTTGCAGGGCCTCCAGTTTATTCGGACCGCCCTGGGTGTGTTGGCCTTCAACACAAAGCAGGACCGCCTCAACCCAACCCCCAATCAACAAACATATGCACATACGTATCATACGCTAGCATATATAACCGTTAAGATGATCTAACAGATCACTAATCATAGCAACATCCTATTACCAGGATAAAGACCCAACCAAGTCACTAAGCATATCACCATCCTAACTACCAGGATGTAAACCAATAAGCATATCATGCAATAAACCCGGATACAAATCTGACAAGGGTCGGCATTGGTGCCTTAGACCCATTAGATATAGTGAGGATAACTCACCTGACACTGTTGAAGTCATGCAGATAAAACTCCAGCTGCTAGTTGACGGATTGCAGAACTGTCAACATCAAACAATACCCAATTAATAATTGGGTTCCAATCCTAAGGTCCAACTCACACTCCAAAGGCCCAAAAGTCAAGTAATGGGCTAGAGCCCAATATATGGCCCAATTTTCCAAATTGGGCCTATACCTCTGCATGGTCTTTCCTTAAGGCCCATCCAATTATTCTAGTCCAAACTATTGGTATTCCGATGGTCCAATATCACATAATCATAAAGGCCCAATTATGGCCCAATTTTCCAAATTAGGCCTAAGTCCCTCACATGGGCCTTGCCCTAAAGCCCATCAAAACATTCTAATCCATATGCTTGTTCTTGGATGGCCCATCAATAACCCAATCACCATAGTCTAATAGAAAGGCCCAACTCAAGGCCCAAGTGAAATTAGGGTTTTCACATGAAATGACGATTAGAGTTAAGTGTTCCTACTTAACCCATTTAGGACTTAATCCATCAATTCCAATATTATCTTAGGTTAATTTGCAAATGATTATTAATTAACATTTTAAGTTTAATGAATAATTCAAGTGCGGGTCCCGATCAATCCCTAAAATTAGGGTTTCATGACATTAGGGTTTTCAAAACCCTAATTAGGGTTTCCAACCCAAATACTAGCTCATTAATCACATGGTTGGGATTTTAGGTCAATTAGAGCTTCATTAGGCCCACTAGGGTTTCATTAGTCAGGCACCACCCACTACCTCCTCGAGTAATGGTGGTCAAAGGCAGCTCACGACGGTAGCCACCACCTTGTGGTGGTGGTTATGATTTTTGAATCGAAAATTTCCAAGCATCTCAAACGAATCCAAACACAAACGAGCACACCGCCACCCAACACGGTGTCAGGTGGTGGTTACGGGTTTTTCTTTTGATTATTCCCACACGATTACAATTCCTACAACAATACTCAAACGCACACACTCACATAAAATAACACACACCCACACATACAGCCGCATTGTGGCGGAAGGCAGTGGTCGAAGGTGCTAGCCACCACCTCACGGTGGTGGTGGTGGCCCTCTTGTGATTTCCGGCCAACTAGCTACACACACACCACACATCTTCTGTTCATAAAAAGAGTCCAATCTGATGGGTTTTGGTCATAAGACATCCTATGTGCTCATACAAACCCTAATGCTTGGATCTAGGTTTCTCTATTGTACATGCAAGTTATCCAAGACTATAAACCCTAATTCTAGCATTCAAGTAATCATATTAACATGAGAATAGGTTTAAGATATTACCTTGATTGTTATGTAGCAATAACAATCCCAAATCTCCTTGTATTGACTTTAGAAAGCTTAAAGTCACAAATGTCACTCCTCTAATGGTTCACAAACACCATAAGCAAGAGGTGAAGTGGAGAGAGGATGGAGGCTGCCCAAAACGTGTTCTAACCCTAGAAGAGATGTTCCCCACGTTTTTGAGCCTTAAGGGTTCTATATATAGTGAGGCTATTAGGGTTATCTAACTAGGAAACCCTAATTTGGATGCTTAAGCCCTAAGCAACCCATAGACCCCTTTAATTAAGGCCTTGGACGATTTCCTTATGGGCTTCCCTATAGGATTCGTCCACCCCTTAATACAAGGCAATCCATGGCCCAAATTGCAATTATCTTATAATTACAATTCCAGTCCCTTAAGTTTAATTAATCTCTTTTAGTCACAAAACTAATTACCAATTAATTATTGACTAATATTAATTAAACAATATGATTTCTCCTTTAATATATTATTCTCATAATATATTAATAAATCATATTTAATCCTTTCTCTCCATAATTCATCCTATCAAGTTGCTTTGGTGAAGGCAACCCAAAAGGACCATGCACCATCGGGTCAAGTACATACCAAAATAGTTATGGACTTAGACACTAATCCAACAGTCTCCCACTTGGATAAGTCTAATAACTACTATGCGTATGACTTCAGATATGGTCCATCCAATATGAAACATTTCCACAATTTCCATATGACAACTCATTCTTAATAGAATCTTTTCTATTCATAATAATGTCGATATGGTCCATCCAATACCATGCTTCCAACTACTCACAAGCGACCAATCCTCGTCAAACTTTGGATTGTCCTTTGATAGTTGTTTAATTATTTTAGTCAAAACCAATTCTAGTCCCTTTTCCCTCTAAATGCGCTCGACATTTTGAAAATTTTAGAATGGTCAAACATTAAAGCATTTGCAATCGATCCTATACCCGAAGCGTATGGGACACGACGCATAATGTTTTATTTGCTATGTTCTCAAAATTCGAATTGTGAAGAGGAATGCCGTAATCATAATCGAAATTTTAAGAACACACTATGTACCCTTGACTAAATTTATTAACATTCCACAACCTAAGCCTTTAGATTTGAAATGAAGCATAATATTCTCTCCCTTAATTATAGCAAAACAACTATTCAATCCTTACAACTTTGCAAAGAATGACTCTTGTTTTCTATAATTAATATTGCCAACTTGCAATACTTTCCTTAATAATCATACAATCATAACATTTATGCTCCCACTATCATAATGATTATTATAAACATAACACTTATGCTCCCACTAGCTTTGATATGTATTCAGAAACAGCTTAACTTTCAGAAAAACAATGCTTATTGAATTTCTTAAGTTCATGTTTCTAATACTTGGTGCTTTGATAATCTTTTATCAAGGCTTCTTGAACTTGTACACCTATGCCTTAGATAGTTCATATGTGTGTCTAAACAATTGCCAAACCTCACAATTCAAATTATGGAAAGGGATACCGTAACCATAATCGAATTCGAGAATGCAATTTTACAATCACTATCTTCTTAAAATCTTTCTTAGTGAAAGTATTTCCTCAAAATCATTTTCATGAAGGAGGAAATCTTATGACACTTAGATTTAAATGGTGTATTTGTTCCTATCCATGTGAATTTGTCAAAACCAAAGTTTACGACAAATTCAAACTTATATGGATCGAACTTTCTTAATCTTGATTTCTTGCCTTATGGTAGCACAGCTGCCCACCATGTCTTCCAAGTAGTTAATCAACTCACCCTTTCTTATCAATGTACCTTTCATTGATTAAGGTGCTTGCCTTTTATGCATTCAAATGATAACTCATAGAACTCACATGCATAATTAACTTAATTGGAACGACACATAAACAAAATAATGTCAACACGATAGGTTGTAAACCTCAACTCGTGTGCTAGTGATGATCAATAAGGTTTATTTGATTTGTTCTTGAAACCTTTCAAGACTATTAAGACTCCCACTTACTCCTTGACATATAAGATTCTCTTGTCAAAACATTTCTTGACAACCAAATATTCAAGAGTTAGTGTAGTTTTTATCAAAAATCTTCATAAATTGGTCCTAGTTGGTCTTTGTCTTATCCAAGACATCATAACTTTCCACATTTGATGAATGTTACAAACCTTCTTAATACTTTTCACTCAATGTCACAATCTTAACTTTAAGACTTGTTATTAGAATGAAGTATGATAGACTTCTTGATTTAACCATTTCTTCAATCCTTGATTCCTCTTCTTAAACATACAATTGTGCTAAGATTTACGTAGAGGATCAATTGAGATATGGTTCTTAATCATTAAGACTTATCATAAAGCATAAAAGGTACTCTCCCTTCTTCTTAGAATGGAGAAACTTTTATCTTTCTACCTACTTGATTCTTCTTATTCATTTTGCTATTGATTTAAACCTTTTCAATCAATTCACAATTACACTTAATCTTATAACTATACTCATATTTACTAAACCTTTAGTAAATCATGACGAATATCTTTGTTTACTCTTATGGTGGACTTGATCAATACGCAACTTTGTGTACTCGATCTCCTAGTCCTTCACTTGACACTTTGTCAATGAATTAGTCTAATTTCCAAATATGAAATTTCTCATTCATCGTGCAACCAAGTTGCATGATTCCAAGTTTCTGTCCAATTGAAACTTGGACGATGAGAAACTCTCCCTATTTGGTAAATTTTCGACGTTTCCATAAACAACATAACTAAGAATCAAATCCATTATTGCTAATATTAGAAACATTCAAACATCAATTTTTCATACATGCCATTGCAAGGATAAATAAATAATATAAAATCAAAATTTATTTTATTGCGGAAAAATTTGTCCTTACAACGCAATTCATTGAAAAACTATGCTAATACATATTTCTTAGCAATCTAATTCTAACTCTAAGTAGTAGCTCAAGAATCTAATCTTCAAGTAATGCGATCGAAATCCATTTCTTCACGGTTAGATTCTGCTCACTTCTTCCCTTAAGCTTCCTTTCTTTTCTTCGATCCTACAAAACATCAATTGTAATCTTATCACATTATGTATTAAGAATCTAGAATGAAGCTTAAAAGAGTTACCAAAGCCATACATTTTGACTCTCCCATCTCTTAGATCTCTTAGGTAAATAGGGCAGCTTCGTCTCCAATGCCCCTTCTCTTGGCAATAAAAGCAAATCGACTCTTTTGGAACAGTACACGGAACTAGTTCAGACATTGCCTTTCTCTTATGATCAAACTTTTCGATCATAGCATGTCTTTCGTTGCCATTGTCTATATCCATAGAGGTCTTGAAGGCAGATTCACCAATCAACTTTGCTTTTCTTTTGCGCCAAACCATTGCTGATTCAGTAGCAATAAGCATATAGGTGATATCTATAAGGGTCACGTCGTAGTTCATCATATAGTACTCTCTTACGAACTCACTATATGAGTTAGGAAGTGACTGAAGAACCCAGTCAACAGCCATCTCTTCACAGACAACGGATCCCAACATTCTTAACCTATCAATGTGTGACTTCATCCCTAGGACGTGTGCACACACTGACTTTCCTTCTTTATGTTTGCTTGCCAAAGGGCTTGAGTGAGCTTGAACTTTTCAAGCCTTCGAACTTGTGGGTTAGGGAGAATAATTGGTGGAGGAGGAGGAAGTGAAACATGATCTCTTGTTCCTCGATCAAATCGTGGAATATCATCTTCATGTGGAATGCTTGTTCCACGGGATTTGAGAAGACCATAGTTGTCGAAATTTGACATCTACGAAACGGGAGAAAACGAATTCAAGTTAGTTGATTGATTGAGTCCTTAGTAAATCACCCAAATGAGATACTAAGGCTAGGACCCAACACAATATTCTACAACTCGGGAGAGGGATGCCGTAACCCAAATTGCAGAACATTTGAAGGTAAGTGAATGACGATTCACTAATTTCCACCATGAAAAACGAAAAAGAAATTTAAGTTTTAAATCTATGAAAACTCCTAGATCCTATGAGATTCATTGAACATTTCAATGGCATGTTTAAATCTCGATATGCCCCTCTTGTTTGTGACTGGGATGCCGAGGATCACAAAACGGGTGTGAATAACCATGCAAACTACATGGTGCCCCCACATGTTACAGTCACCTATTCGATGTGCCGGTAAACCAAACACGCTCCACCGAACTATGACCAACATTGAGTCACCCTTTGCTACCTTTGCGTAGAACCATTTAGTGTGCCGGTAAACCACACACGCTCCACTAACGTCTTCGCAAGGGCACAAAGTGTAATTTCATGGAATTGCATCAATTCACTTTGCCTAAGTAACTAAGATTGGGAATTTGTAAAACATTTAGTTACTTTTTTACTTCATTATACTTATAATAGAAGGTTTTGTCCTATCCTACCCGTTCGGCTAACGACCCTCCACTAGTCAAGAGTGCGGTGGGTAGGAGTGGATACCTATTCAATCGCCATTTTATAGGCAATTTCCTTAAACACCCCTTATAGACCAGCTTCGTGAATGAGGCCTACTAACGGTAAGACTGACTTTTACTCATACATATATATAATGTTAGACTTTTAATGTTATATATAGTATAGGGTGTATTTTACAACTTTTAAAATACTATGTGGTCAAAATTTAACAATTATAGTTTTAATTCAATTAAATTGTAAACCAAAGCTTTTATGGATTTATTAAACCTCCTTTAATTATACACCTTAATTAATTAATAAAACCATAAGGGTGTGATTTGAACTTTTCAAAACAATACTAGGGTTTTAGAATTTAACATTCCTAATTAAACTTTTAATCAACTTTTAAATTCCAAAACTTGAGGGCAAGTTTTGAAACATTTAAAAACATTAGGGTTTAGAATTTAAATATACATCAAAATTAAACTATTAATCAAAATTTAAATTCCAAAACTTGAGGGCAAGTTTTGAAACCTTTTTCAAAACATTAGGGTTTTAACTATTTAAATTTCAAAACAACAAAATTTTTGGGTTCAAATTTAAACTATAAAACCTAAAGGGGAAAATGTGAAACTTTTCATAACACAAGGATCAAATAACAAATAATCTAAATTAACAATTAATCACATAATTATCCATATTTGATTTATTTAATGATTTCTTGCAAAACAATTTATCAATTTAATCAAAATAATCAATCAATTATCACATAAGAAACAAATATTTTATTAATTGATAAATATCTACAATTAGATCAAGAATATAGTCATATATATCAAAAAATCGGATTTATATTGATCTAATATGATAAGGCAACTATCCTTAAGCAAAAACAACAAGAAATCCCGGTTTTCCCTCCATCTGACGAGCCGACTCGCCGAGTCAGGCATGGACTCGTCGAGTTCAGCATGAACTCGGCGAGTTCAGCCCCCAGAAACACAAAAATCGAATTTTTCAATCATATAAAGCATCAATACAATAGAAACCAGTCTAGGCTCTGATACCACTGATGAGTTTTGGTCATAAGACATCCTATGTGCTCATACAAACCCTAATGCTTGGATCTAGGTTTCTCTATTGTACATGCAAGTTATCCAAGACTATAAACCCTAATTCTAACATTCAAGTAATCATATTAACATGAGAATAGGTTTAAGATATTACCTTGATTGTTATGTAGCAATAACAATCCCAAATCTCCTTGTATTGACTTTAGAAAGCTTAGAGTCACAAATGTCACTCCTCTAATGGTTCACAAACGCCATAAGCAAGAGGATGAAGAGGAGAGAGGATGGAGGCTGCCCAAAACATTTTCTAACCCTAGAAGAGATGTTCCCCGCGTTTTTTAGCCTTAAGGGTTCTATATATAGTGAGGCTATTAGGGTTATCTAACAAGGAAACCCTAATTTGGATGCTTACGCCCTAAGCAACCCATAGACCCCTTTAATTAAGGCCTTGGACGATTTCCTTATGGGCTTCCCCATAGGATTCGTCCACCCCTTAATACAAGGCAATACATGGCCCAAATTGCAATTATCTTATAATTACAATTCCAGTCCCTTAAGTTTAATTAATCTCTTTTAGTCACAAAACTAATTACCAATTAATTATTGACTAATATTAATTAAACAATATGATTTATCCTTTAATATATTATTCTCATAATATATTAATAAATCATATTTAATCCTTTCTCTCCATAATTCATCCTATCAAGTTGCTTTGGTGAAGGCAATCCAAAAGGACCATGCAACATCGGGTCAAGTATATACCAAAATAGTTATGGAGTTAGACACTAATCCAACACAACCACCCACCTGGTGGCGTAAGGCGGCGACAACGGCAGGAAAGCAGGCAGCAGCAATGCCATCAACAACTGCGACGGTTAACGGTAAGAAGAAAAAAAGAAGGTGGCAGCGATACAACCACATCGTCGGTCTTCATTGACCTTGGCTTTATCGGTAGTTACCACTGCGGCAACAATTTCGGGACGGAAAGGCAAAGAGGGTAGTTGGGAAACGCCGATAATTGTCGTGTTGCGTCAGCGAATGGCGTCAAAGGAGCAGAAGTGTCGGATGAATGGTGACGACAGCTACCCACGATCGTCATTGGTCCTGGAAACTCCTCCCTAATGACGCTAGCACATGCCATGTCGTAGGTTAGCAACAGCGGTTGGCTTCGGTGGTTGACGATGGGCGCTCCAATGCTCTCCAGCAGCGACAAGAGTGGCGGCCGGAGGGAGTGAAAGTGAAGTTGGCGGCTGAACATCGATTAGGGTTAGGGTTTAGAGGGTCGATGGCTTATATATCTAGCTCTATTCAAATTTTGGCCCATAACGACATATACTTAGTCCCTCCTTCTCAATTTTCTTTCAAATTATATCCAAAAGTTACCATTTAGACCCCTCCTTCTGAGAATCCTTACAAATCAAGTTCGAAATATTTACCAAGCAGCCCCTGCTTCCATAATTCCTTACATATTAAGTCTAAATAATACCAAATTCCCCCTGACTTCTAAAATCATTTGCAAAATAAATCCCGAAATTATACTTTAACCCCCGGAGATTCAAATATCGTCATTTGGCTTCCTAAAACCAACACCCCGCTAATTATTATTTAAATTTAGACTATAATAATATAAAATATTAATAATAAAAATTATTCCTCGGGGTTTCAAGTTTATTATTTAATTATTCTATTTTAAAAGGGACGTTACAACTATCCCCCACTTAAATTTGATTTCGTCCTCGAAATCGTTTTTTATCATTCCTTATACGCCATACACCTTGAACTACGTGGCCACACTCTCGTGCATAATCCCAACATTCCCAAGGTAATCAAAACCAACCCTCATAGGGCTCTACAATCTGAAGGTGAATGCATTCCTTGCAACATAAACACATTACTCAATCTGAATCCTAAAATCTTGTGATGGTCTAACTCCTTGACAGACCGCACATACTGAACCATTGTTATTTCCATCCCACGTATCCCTTAAACTGACTATCCAACTTCTGATAACTGGAGGTTCTTACTAAAAAGCATAACCACAGACCAATTTTCCCTGCAATACACTTATACTTGACAGAAGACTCATCCAGTATACCATATTCCTAATCGGTTATTGAACCAAAGAGCGATCTTCCAGTTGCTCCATGCGATTCCCAAAGGAAACTTCAACTAGCAATAACAGCTCTAGCTATATCGCCACCCATGGCTACATTAATCCTTCCAATCCATCCGATCATAACAGCTTGACAACCCGTCGCTATCAAATCAAATGCTAAAAGTGCACGCTACAAGAGCAACTAAGGTCTTACATTACGCCCGATCCCCAACGACCTACCATTTCCTGATTCCAATCATGTTGTGGTCTACCTACAATATTGCAAACTAGTCCACCCTGGCCTAATCATCTAAAAGAATATGGGAATGATACGGTTACCCTGTAGTCTTACAACACTTTTTCCTTAACACAACCGCAGCCCGCTACCTTACCTTCAATCTATCAATCCAAAACTCGCAGATTCGAGCACACACTCGACTGAGCACTCGAGCTGAACTCAACTCATGATTAGAACCCCAACCTGATTCCCCAAATTCTGCTATCAAACGCTAAGCAGACGCAATTCACATGTTGGGAAGCTTTTACCGAACTCCAAACTCACACAGCCTTCAAACCAAACAACCACTTGAGCCTCCTTTCTCCCTGACGGAAATGCAAAACTTATCCCAGTTTCAAAACCGATCATGCTTCCGCATTCCGGGACAATTCTCTCCCACTTAGCTTTGCCTAAGTCTTCATAATACATGAAAATTGGAGAATTCCCAAACCTTCTCACTTTCCAACTGGTACTCCATTACTAGTCAATCCCAAAAGATCATCCACTTCCAAGAACCAGATGAGCACTTTCTGAATTTTAGTGAAACTTTGAATCCCAGTGAAACCGACAATCTCTAATACTTGAATGATCCCACACTCAAATCTTGAAGACCTAAAGATAGATACTCCAACTAATACCTCAGCAACGAGCTACTTCCTTTAGCGCCTTCATCCGCCAATCAATAACAGTTACTAAAACCACTGAATCCTGATAATGCTCAATAACCATCCTGTGGGACCCTGTCCGCAGACCTCCCACATAATACCCTTCTTCCCAAGGTGCTCCAAACAAATCTCCTGTTCCCGAGCTCTAGAAATCACATCATTCTGGGTCTTGCACCCCGACTCACTCACCAACCCAGTCATCTACAGCTGAACAACAGTAACTGAAGCAATATCTGCCCAAAACGAGCTACAACTACTCCTAAGACATAGTCTCCAAATCAAAAGTGCAGTAGATCACACAATCAATCCTTACCGCTCGATAAAAAAGATCCCAGACGAATCAGACCTTACCTCCCATGGGTTGGAACGGTAATTGCGTATGCCTCACAAGATACCCATGCCACATCAGCCCACTTGCACACACCAGCGCTAACATGTTGTCGCTGACCATTGCGACCAACAGTCCCCGAGTCGAAAATACAACCTAACCCCAAAGGTCACAAACGTGCTCACTCCTTCGAACACGAAAAAACTGAAAGGGCACAATCCTTGCCCTATAAAACGACATTCCAATCTATCAATTGACCATTCTACTTCTAGCTGCAAAACCCTAGATGAACATAATCATCACTCCTTTCCAGAGTCCCCGCGACTCACATTCCGGCCTCGAGCAAAACCCCCGAAGCCGCAAATCTAGAAACTCATGTGCTAGCCTCTCCCGCTCAACCCGCGGAATGTAACGAGTACAAAACATCTCCCTGATCCCAAGTAACTGTAGCTCTCTTCTTACCAGAATATGTCCCAGTAACAAGTCTCGGTATTGGAAAGCTCGACCAGCTCCTCCCCCTGTCATCGTTACAACTGATGTAGCTGATGCGAAAACCGTCTCAGCAATGGTTGCATGACACTCGTCGAAATACTCAACCATGGCGGTCTTGATAGACCCAATCATCTCCGACAACTGTCCCTGGAAATCTCGATCACCTCATCCCGGATGATCTCACTAACACGATCCTCCGACAATATTGGCCTATTCTGGCTGCCAGCTCCCGATCCTAACCCGAATCCGGTCTCAAGACGTCTCGTAACCACCACCTGATAATACACCATAGAGATCTCGAATAATCCATACAATAGCAGGGAACCAACTCCCAACTAAACCCCAGGGGTTGTGACTTCCTTGCTACGCGTATGGGTCCTGTGCTTTTAGTAGTACAAGCCCATACTACCTTCTACACCTACCCATATTAGTCTCAAGTATCACCACAACACACTAACAATATACATAAACATAGCGAGCGCTCAATATTTGCTCATAGAGGACTGCTAAATATCTCATAACTGGCCTCCCGGCCTCTCACAACCCACCCATGAAACTTCCACCAACCCTGCAACACTCGTGTATGCTATCCATACATAACGCTAGACCCTATAGACTTTTGAATACCTGATCCTACCCTAAGCCCTTCATCAAACAAGAACAAGAAATAAGGCCAAACCAAATATTCTCAGGCTATAAGATCTTAATTATGTACAGCCGTGATGCATACACTAGACAACTATGGTAATGATGTCAATTTCATATAAGGAAAAACCCTAGGCTACCGAGGATCATACAATCAGGCAATTCTATCATGCAATTCCTGAAGATCCCTAACATAGTACTAGCATGCTATTCTAACATATCACAAAATCAAATAATCCGCAAGGTATTTTGGGGTCTATTCACGAGCTCTGGCTCATCATACACTTGCATCCTCCTTTATTATTTTGAAAATCATTTTTTTTAATTTTGTCCTTAGTTTGAGACTGGAGACACATGAGTGTTTCATCCAATTCACTCAAACCAAGGCTCTGATACCAACATGTAACACCCATAAAATTCAAGCCAATTTAAACTTTTTACCCCCCAGAAATTCAAATATCGTCATTTGGCTTCCCGTAACCAACACCCCGCTAACTATTATTTGATTTTGGACTATAATAATATAAAATAATAATAATAATAATTACTTCTCGGGGTTTCGGGTTTATTATTTAATTATTCTATTTTAAACGGGATGTTATAGGTTGTCACGAGGTAAGGATGATCAGATTCACAATTATTTTTTCCTCACTCCGCCACGGCGTGCCTAAAGGATGGTCACAACGTGGTGAGCGGCTGAGGTGACCTTTATATGTTGATTTTGATTTTGACCATTGAGTTTTTTTACCAAGTTTGGCTTTTGGTCAAATTGAGGGTTTTGGGATATAGTTTGAGTTTTGGTCCCTGTTTGTTGTATAGGTGACATATAGTGTCGGTTAGTGGATATGTAATCAATGTTGTTATCTTCTAGGCTGCAAGGTGAGTTTTATCACTATACTTTGTACTGCAGTATGTTTCCTTATGTGTATGATGTTGTTATGTTATAGTAATCTGTTAGACTGGTATATCTATTATGATTACATGTGCTTGCTTGCTATTGTTTTGATGCATATGTCGACATAGTGCGGTTGGGTTGAGTTGGGACAACTTTGTACTGTAGGACAACAAACTCGGGGGCAATACAACTGTAACACCCATAAAAATCAAGCCAAATTAAAAAAATTTCAACCATTTAAAAACATTAAGTTATTACAAAGTCTTATGAAAATATTTTAAACATCTGAGTATCCCAGAAATACAGATCATAAAACATGAGGAGGTGTATGATCACGCCTTCGCCTTCTCGCGATCATCTGAAGTACCTGAAACAAAAATCCAAAACTGTAAGCCCGAAGCTTAGTGAGTTTCCCCCCAAAACATCCACACACACAACAATATACATATAATCACAAACAACATACTATGGGTCCAATCAACCATCGGGTTGGAATACCCCAGGCCCTCAACCATCAGGTTGGAATGCCAACATACTATGGGTCCAATCAACCATCAGGTTGGGATACCCCAGGCCCTCAACCATCGGATTGGAATGCTAACATACTATGGGTCCAATCAATTATCGGGTTGGAATACCCCAGGCTCTTAACCATCGGGTTGGAATGCCAACATACTATGGGTCCAGTCATCCTTGAGATGGTATACCATCGGCCCACAACCATCGGGTTGGAGTGCCCACATATTATGAGTCCAATCAACCTCGGAATAGAATACTCACGGCCCACAACCATCAGGTTGGAATGCCCACATACTACGATTCCAATCATCCTCGGGATGGAATACTCACGGCCCACAACCATCGGGTTGGAAGGCCCAGGTCTGTTGGCTCTCGCATAAAGCAGATAAGCCTCAACCACCAATCAAACATGTGCACATATATCAGATAATCCCATAACAGTCTATAGACAGATAAACCGATCTAACAGATCATAACAACATAATAACATCCTATCTACCAGGATACTGATCTAACAGATCATACTAGCATAACATATCAGGATAACAATCCAAAAGCGCCAGCCTTGGTGCCTTAGACCCTTGAGTATAGTGAGGAAAACTCACCTCGCACTGCTGAAGTCCCGCGGACAAAACCCTAGCTGCTGGATGACAGATCCCCGAACTATCGACATCAAAACAACACCCAATTAATAATTGGGTTGCAAGCCCAAGGTCCAACTCACACTCCAAAGGCCCAATAGTCAACCAATGGACCAAAGCCCAACATATGGCCTAATTTTCCAAATTGGGCCCAACCCTTCACATGGGCCTTACCTTAAGGCCCAACTATCTATTCTGGTCCAAACACTTGGCATTCCAATGGTCCAATATCTCTTAATCATAAAGGCCTAATTATGGCCCATCTATATCCCAATTTTACAAATTGGGCCCAAGTACTTCACATGGGCCTTACCTTAAAGTCCATCCAAATATTTTAGTCCATTACTTGTTCTTGGATAGCCCATGAATAGCCCAATCACCAAAGCCCAATAGAAAGGCCCAACTCAAGGCCCAAGCAAAATTAGAGTTTTTCACATAAAATGTCGATTAGGGTTAAGTGTTTCTTACTTAACCCATTAAGGACTTAATCCATTAAGTCAATCACTCTACTAGATAAATCATATGGTGTGATCGGGTGTAATTCATAATTCAATTCCAATGGCCCAAAACATGGGTCCCGATAAGTCCAAACTAAAATCACCAAGATTAGGGTTTTCTAAACCCTAATCAAGGATTCCAACCCAATCGCATGCCCATTAGTCAAATGGTTAGGTTTTTAGATCAATTAGGGCTTCATTAGGCCAATTAGGGTTAAATAAGTCGGGCACCACCCACTACCACCTCGGGTAGTGGTGGTCAATGGCGGTTCACGGCGACGGCCACCACCTCGTGGTGGTAGTTAACTAGTTATAAATTTTAAACTAAATTTGTACAAGCATCTAAACATACAATCCAATCACAAAATGCACACCGCCATCAAACACGACGGTTGGTGGCGGTAGAAGGCGGCAGCCACCACCTCATGGTAGTGGTGGTGGATTTTCCTTGATTATTCCGGCTACGATACAATGATACAACATACATACAACAAATATCCAAAATAAATACTCAAGATAATTTACACACACAACCGCCCTTGTGTCGGCAGGCGATGGTCGAAAGTGCTAGCCACCACCTCATGGTGGTGGTGGTGGCTATCTTGTCATTTCCGGCCAAGTAACCACACATATATGCTTTCTGTTTGCGAAATAATCCCAGCGACCCACCTGGTGGTGTACGGAGGCAGCGTTGGCACTAGATGGCGGCAGCAACGACAATTCGTGATGATAGCCACCACCTCACGGTGGTGGTGGAGGTTTCTCTTGATCCTCTTCCCAACAACTCGTCAACACATGCGAGCAGAATACACACACCAACACCATATTAATCATACACATCTACCTCTCATGGTGGCTGGCGGCGGCAGAAGAACACGTTAGCGGCAGCCACCATGGTTGGCTACCATGGTGGTCCGCCTAGCTTCCCAGTCAATAGCGCATCCATATACACACTTCACGAACACGAGATGGCATAAGAGACGTACCCAATCACATCCACCTTCGCAGTGGCGCATGACAGTCGGAAGGTAGGTGTAAACTGCTACCGCTGCTCGGTATGACGATGACGGCGATAGCTTAGTGATAGAAAAGAACGGAGACGAGGGGCTCACAGTCTCCGACGAGGAACAATGGTGGTGGTATCGTGGTTTATCCCCTCAGCCTCTTCTGCCCCAACGTTCAATGCCCATCTCATCGATCCTTCAATAGTCAGTGGGAACTGAGGTGGCTCGTGACTTCGTCAATGGCTAGGAGGCAGCGGCGGCGACCGGTTGGAGATGTTATGGGTGGCAGCCGGTGGTTAAGGGATATAAGGTGGCGGTTGTTGAGTCCCTTAGGGTGAGGGTTAGGGTTACCGAGAGCTATATACCCGACACTTATAGAACTTCCTTCCATAATGACATGATCAATCCTTCCTTTCTCTTTTTCTTTCAAACTAAGTCCATAATTTACCCTTTCTACCCTGACTTTGGAAATCCCTTTCAAATCCAATCCGTAATTTACCCAACATCCCTCAGTTCTCAAAATCCATTCATAATATGTCCAATACTTATGAAATGCCCCCTGCCTTCTAAAAGTACTTACAAAATAAATCCTAAAATTACACTTTAACCACTCGAAGATTCAAATCTTATCCTTTGGCTCCCCGAAACCAAAAACCCGCTAATTATTATTTGATTTTGGCTACAATAATAATAAAAATTATATCTCGGGGTTCCGGGTTTATTATTTAGTTACTATATTTTAAAAGGGGTGTTACAACAATCTTGTGTTGTGGGCCCAGGGGTAATCCAATCCTATGAATGTGGGCCCGAGGGTAATCCATTCTTATGACTATGGACCCAGGGGCAATCTAGTTTTATATTATGGGACTGGTGTGCATGCATTGTATATGTATTATTGTATGGGGTATTTTCGGGGAACTCACTAAGCTTTGGATTACAATTGTTGGTTTTGATGTTTTCAGGTACTTCTGATGATCGGGGCAAGGCGAAGGCATGCTCGTACGCATCCTCCTGTTGTTTTATGTTTAAAGGATTATTTTGATACTCTGGTTTCTTTATGGATTTGATTTGAAAACAATATATGATTGTCTGATGAATTTATGAAAATATCTTTTAAAAATGAAAAAAATTGTCATGGTTTTTGGGATGTTACAAGTTGGTATAAAAGCCTTGGTTTGGGAGAATTGGATAAACACTTGTGTGATTCTAAACTCAAATTATTAATCTACAAAACATTTCATAATTAATATTAAAATAATTAAAGGAGAGGATGTGATATGTACATTCAGCCGAAGCCCATGGGAAGTTATTCCCCAAGATACCCACACTTGTTTTATGTGTATTGATGATATATTAGAAATACATGCTTGTTTATAGGCTAGGGATCATTAGGAATTGCATGATAGGATTTCCTAATTTATGATGCTTTATAACCTAGGGGATTTTTTGATATGCTATATGAAACTGACATTATTAATGTAGTTGCTTTGTGTGTGCATTATGATTGTACATTACTAAGATTTTATAGCCTAAGAATATTTCATTTAGCCGTATTTCATGTTCCTTGTATAGTTGTGGGCTTAGTGTAAAATCTATTATTCGACTGTCTATCGAATCCAGTGTTATGTATGATTAGCATGCACAAAGTGACTGAAAAGTTAGTGGAAGTTTCATGTGTAGTTATGGTTGTTAGAAAGTCAGCGTAAGGAATTGTTAGTTACTCTTGAGAGAGTTGATATATGATGTATGTGTATCCCTGTTTCTTGGCCTTTGTATTCGGGAAATTCGTGACGATGCTTCGAGACAAATACGGGTAGGTGTGGAATGTAGTATGGTTTCGTACTACTGGAAGCACATGATCCGTACTCGTATTGAGGAAATCATGAATTTCCAAGGATTGAGGGATCAAGTAGTGATGTGTTAGAATATAAAGTGATTGTATAATATGTTCCAGTTTATGTTCAGTATGGAGATCACGAGAGGTTCAGGATCAGGACCTGACGGCCCGGAGAGACCATGATTGGCTGATAATGAGATTCATGAGATGATCACCACTCAGTGACTATGATAGTTGGTAAGGCGATCCCGAAGATGTTTGGGTTTGTCAAGACCGCCATTATTGAGTTTTTTGAGGCTGTTGTTGCCGCAACCATTACTGTTGCAAGATTTCAAGGGAAAAGGATGATGTAGTATCTAGACTTCAGCAACACGAATCCCCCGAGTTCGACGGGTTCAAGGACCCGATCGTCTCCATAAGATGGATATCTGATGTGGAGGGTTGTTTCTTCACATGCTCATTCCTGGAGGACCAAAAGGTCAAGTTGTTGGATTTTGTGTCCAAGCTAATAACTAAATTAGTATATACTTGAATTATTAGCAAAGTCCTTTTAGGTTGCCCTCAGGCCTAGTAACTGTATAGGATCACTTTTACAAAGAGAATGATTTATTGATCTATTATATGATTAATAAATAGCAATAAATGAATTTATTAATATGATATGGAAAAAATATATTAATTAGAAATAGTATTATTTAATTAATAATTAATCAGAAATTAATTGGAATTAATTTTGGGATTAACTGGATTAATTAAAAGTGCAAGAGCTGAAGTGTAATCGTTCAATAGTTTAACAAATTAGGGTTCCAGAACCTTCCTTGGAAGGGTGGATGAAATTAGGGATATTCTAGGGTTTCTGAAATATTCCCTAAAGATAAATAGGAAGCTGGATAATTACAAATTTGAATTAATATTATTTTATTCAAATTAGGCTTATCTAGGGTTTCCTAAATCCACTATATAAAGACCCTTCAACCTATTATTTTCGGCCATCTCTTTATTCCTAAGGATAGCCGAAATTTCTCCACCCCCTCTCCTCTCTGTTTAAGCCTCCTTGTTGCTAGGGTTGGGTGTGAACCATCAGAGACACGAGATTTTTGGTGCTAGCTTCCAAGTAACTTCAAGAAAGATTATGATTGATTATCTACCAGTATAATCAAGAGGTATGTAATTCTAAACCCATTTGCTATTTTCGAAATACCTATGGTTCTTGATATTCAATTGGTTATTGTATTCAATAGTGAAAACATAGATCCTTTAGGTTGCATGAGAACTTAGGGTTTAAGTTTTTCCACCAAAATATGTTTTTTGTAACCTATAAATCCCATCAGTGGTATCAAAGCGGTTTTTTCAATTGAATATGCATAATAGTTGAATAGATGAAAATCAGGTTTTATACAAATTAAACCTTAAAGGATGCAAATTTCGACTTAGGCTAGGGTTCTTGAAACCCTAGCCTCCACCCTTTAATTTCAAAATTTCTAGGGTTTCATAAGGTTTCCTGATTTGATAATTATTACTTTTAAATTGTTTAAAATAGTATAATTAAAACTGGATAACCCCTTTTCCCTTGATTTTCCAAAAATTCAGTCGAATTTCAAGTATGCCTCATTCACAAAGATGAAATATAAGGGACATATAAGTAAACTACCTATAAAATTGTAACTGAATGGGTGTCCACTCTGACCCACCGCTTCCTTGTTTGGTGGAGGGTCGTTAGCAGAACAGATTTGATAGGACATTAACTTCGTTAAATGTATAATGCTATTAAAGTACTAGAACTCATTTATTAAATCCCAATCTAGTTACTTTAGGGAAAATGAGAATTTGTATGCTAATCCATGAAATTGCACATTATGTTTTATCTATCGTTAGTGGAGCATGTGTGGTTAACCGACACACTAATAGGAACTATAAAGAGTAATAATGGGCATCTCGAGAATATTCATTGTTAATGGAGCGTGTGTAACTACCGACACATCAATATGAGATGATAAATGACATCGAGGTTGTCAAGCATATTTGCATGGTTATTCACATCTTGTTGTGATCCTCGGTATCCCAGTCATAAATAGAAGAGCATAATCTTAGATTAAACATGCCATTGATAGATTCAATGAAACTCAAAAGATCTTGGAATTTCATTTTTATTCAAATTGGTAAATTGCTTTACTTATCTTTATAAAATTTGAAATTAGATTAATACATCCATCTTCTAGATTGTGAATTGCATAGTTAAGTCATAGACATAATTATTTATTATAGGTTAAAATATTAAGGATTGTTGTCATCTAACTAAAACTAATTTTTCTCTATATATGTCTACTCCTGGTGATGCTTCTGGTCCTTTGTCGTCTACCCACCACTCGGGTTTCTCCCTACTCTCGATCGTGCCCAAGGCGACATATGATGACACCAACTACAACGAATGGATGCGTAATATCAAGATGGCTCTTAGATTCGAGGGAAAAGAGTATGTCCTTGAAGAAAAACTTATTGAAATCAATGAAGCCACTGCTACTCCAGAACAACTTGCCTCCTACAAGAAACATTACGACGATGCAACAAGGGATGCTAACCGATTTTAAGTAAGATTTACGGATGATTATAGCAGTTATGGTTATATCTACTAGATCAAACATAAATAAGAAACTTTTGAAAAGTTCAAGGAGTTTAAACATGAAGTCGCGAGTCAATTGGTTAGGAAGATGAAGATTCTCCGATCTGATAGAGGATGAGAGTATCTTAGTATCGAGTTCTACGACTACCTCAATGAATGTGGAATAGTTTCATAATTGAATCCTCCTAGGAAACCACAACTTAATGGTGTGACTGAGAGGTGTAATTTGACCTTTTTGGACATGGTTCCTTCCATGATGAGTCGGGACACTCTTCCCATTTCGAATGGGGGGTATGCCTTAGAGACAGCCGCCCATTTCCTCAATCTTGTCCCTACTAAGAAGGTTGCCAAAACACCTCATGAGATGTGGACATGGAAAGTTCCCTCGTTAGCACATATTAAAGTCTGGGGTTGTGAAGTTTTCATTAGACGAGAGAATCGTGACAAGCTAGAAGCTAGAAGTGAGAAGTGTATTTTCATTGGCTACCCATAAAAGTCTTTTGGATACTTGTTCTACATACCTAGTGAAAACGTGGTCTTAGTAGCACGAAGAGGAGTCTTTCGTGAGAGAGATCTCATATGCAAAGAAGACAGTGGAAGCACAATTGACCTTTAAGAGACGTAAGAGTCAACCAATGAAGGAACCTTAGAAGATACTAGCGTTCAACCAGATGAAGAAATTCCAGTTGACCTGGTTGACAATTCATTTCCTCTTCATTGCTCCAGTAGAGTTAACATGCCACCTCAGTTTTATAGTTTCCTTATAACTATAGATGGTGAAACATTTATCGGTTATCGTACATTGGTAAATTTTGAAGAACTAGGTAACTACAAAGAAACAATGGCAATCCCTTAGTTTTTGTAAGTGGAAAGAGGGAATGGACAACGGGATCAAGTCCATGTATGATAACCAAGTTTGTAATTTGGTTGATCATGTACCTGGTCTCAAGACAGTCGGGTGCAAAAGGATCTTCAAGAAGAAGACCAACATAGATGGAAAGGTACCTACCTTCAAGGCACGACTGGTTGCGAGGATTTACTCAAACCCAAGAGATTGACTCACTACTAGAAAAAAGGTCTTTTACGACGCTCATTGCGCGTCGTAAAACACTCAGACGATGCGCAAATGCGCGTCAAGGAAGGCCCTGTCATAACGAGAGACGACGTGTTTTTGCGCGTCGTCTATAGACGACGCGCATTTATGACACGCCATGCGTATCATTAAATCCGTTGTCAAGAAAGGCCATGTCATAAATGAAGATGACACACATTTTTGCGTATCGTAATTTTTATTTTTATTTTAAAAAAAAATTATTTATAGATTTACTAATTTTCAAATTAAATTTGCATTTAATGTCTCATAATATAAAATAAAATACCATATACATAAAATACAATCCATTGCACACAAGTTAATGTCATACAAATAATCATTCCAATAGTAGACAAATGGATAAATCTCAAAGGGTTCAAAAATATGTTTGTCTTCTAATATGTTCAAAAATATGTTTGCCTTCTTCAACATCTCAACCATATCTTCTCCAGACTTGAAGTTTTGTCCTAAACTATTAGGAGATTTATAATCCAAATTTTACTTTGTACCTAATACAAGAAAAGAAATAAATATAAATGTCAACTAATCAATCACATGAATATTTACTCAGGTATCATAGAGAAAGTTGCTTTATATTTTAATGGCATGCCTATAACTTTGTAAAAGGGAGAATTTAAGAAAACAAAAATATAATGATATTGTAAATAAGTTGATGAAAGTATGTTGTTATTTCTTAAATGCAACCAATGTTGAGAGCATATGAGAGGAATGATAATTGACCAAATGCCATCCCACAGTTGACTGCATACACCTCTGACCTGCAGTACTTGAGGGCAATTTCGGAAATTAATAAATCATCAGTAAATAACCTAAAAAGGATAAAAATGAATGATTTTGATTTCTTACAGCCATGATGTCAACAATGGCGTATGCTTCTGTTTCAGACCGTAGTGTCTCCATTTTGTCATTCTACAAAAGAAAAAAAAATCAAAATCTTTATTGACTTATTTCTTGTATTTAGTAATTTAACCTTAAAAGAAACAAAAAAAAAAAGAAAAAAAAACAAAAAAAAAATCACCTGTAAAGATAAATAGGCTTAGCTGGATTATCATAATCCAACCATATAAAATGAGCAACAAGAAGCTCAGTCACTGCAAGAACAATCTACAACAACAAAAATTATACTTAAATTCATT
The DNA here is from genome assembly GCF_002870075.4 of Lactuca sativa. Taxonomy (NCBI): domain Eukaryota; kingdom Viridiplantae; phylum Streptophyta; class Magnoliopsida; order Asterales; family Asteraceae; genus Lactuca; species Lactuca sativa. The sequence goes on along the minus strand of NC_056625.2, from coordinate 25,782,691 downwards.
AAAAAATAAAGAATTTAAAATAGATAAATAAAAATACCGATGCCTAACATAAACCTCTCCCTCAAAGCTGCAGCCTCTGTGAGGCCATCACAACACCACATCCAATCGAACCACTTTCATTCCCACATATAAACATTTCTTCATCTTCCTGCCACGTTACTTGCAGATAAGTAATCAGTCTTGAGAATCCAACTGTCAAGTTAGGTTAAAACTTAGAATCAACCACAAAGCTCTTTCAAGCCCTTCTGTTGTATATTGACTCACCTGCACCACAGAACATAATTCCACAACCTCTTTCTTTCGTTTTTTATTTTTTTTATTCTTATCCTCTTTTCCTTGAAAATACTGTTCTGGGATCTTCACCTTATTATCAACAATACAAGGCGTATAACCTCTAGTCAGATGATTTAACAACGTTGTTATCACCTACAAATCACAAACAAGTTAAATGTTTAAGAAGTAAGACATACTTGATCTACATTTTCATCTGCTGCAAGTACTATTATACCACGTGCTTTTGAAACCGAAACCTAAGAATATCAAAAGAAATTAACAAGAAAGATTTGAAGAATATGGTGGGCCCCAGTGTACCTGATTTACATCTGACATCCCCTTCATGGGAAAAGACAGTGTGGGTCAGCTTAAAGATTGTTGGAAGAATAACACTTTTTGCAGAAGTGTGTATGCCAAAGGTGCGAAAAAAAAGGAAAAAGGAAAAAAGATTTCAATTTTACCTTTTTCAAGTCAGCAAGTATAAGAGGACTACCACTTCTGCATATAACTGAAGTGCCCATGAAGCTGTACTCAAGTTTTGCTATATCCATCTCCATCTCCTCCTTGTCTCTTTCCACCAGGACAACCACCACACCACCACCAATGCTCTTGTTTGCTATTGCCAGCTGCTTCAAAAGTGAACCCTGTAGTTGACCAAAACATTATCTTCTTTTGACCTTTGTGCATAAAGTAACTAAATACCAAGACTTATTACCAATTTGTCACTCCATCCAAGAACAAGTATGTGGTTGCTTTCAATTACTTCACTTTTCCCTTTTCGTAATGAATCTACTTTCTCTGAGATAGCATCTGAAACAAGCCCTAGCATCATTGAAAATATCAACATCCCTCCTGAACTTATGGAGACTGAAACAATTCTTGATCCAGTGCCAACTCTATATGCATGATTCCCTAAATCTGCCACAAATGTCCAAGAAAGCCAAAGGGCTTCTGCAAGACTACCATCACTTACAGCATAAAGTGCTAAACCACCAAATGCAATGAGAAAGATGGTTGTAAAGAGAAGAGCATGTAGTTTTGCGTAAGGTTAGATAGAGAAGCATACATCCACCATGTATGAAATTCTTTTCTTTAATGGAACCTCTTCTTTGTTGTTATTTGAACGTTTTGAGAGGTTCTTGATTTTAGGAAGATCATCAAGATATTTGTATAATACAAAAGGTGTCACAAGAGTAAACAGAACAGTGTAGAGAGCAATGTTTCGTCTGTCAGTGTCACTTTCATGTTTGAAAATCTCCATGATTTCATCATGAGGAATGTCTTTATTCAAACAAGTTCTATGAAGATCATAATTCTCTTCCTGTATGGAGAATAAACAGGCTTTAACAAAATCATCTGTTTGCAAGAGTACAGAGTCAAAGAACTTGATACCTGAAGCTTTCTGACTTCATTCCTTAATGTTATTGCATAAGATGCAAACACAGCACATAAAAGTGTAAGTTGCATTAAGAAATAAACATGGCATCATCAGACACTAAACATTAAAATGCGGGATAGATTCTCTGAGGGCTCCCTGCAAAATAACAACATGACATTACAGACCTATAAAAAAGATTCAAGTGATAAGTTCAATACATTTAACTCACACAGACAAATTTGGATTTTTAATGGGAAATTAGGAAATGGAACACAGTTTAGCTTTATATACCCGCTCAGATTAGGACTGTATACATATAAATTCTAATAGAGAAGAATAATTCACCAGGTTACGTATCAAGGAACTCCTGATCCTGGCGTTTTTGCGAGCAGGAGAAGATGAGCTCAGGGAAGACGAAGAAGTCAAATTAGAAACTGGAGCTTGAGTGAGCACTGGCGGAACGATTCTCTCCGATTTAGAATCTTACCCCGGCACTGGTGAATGTGACGTACTCGCACTCGCAGTAGCTGATTGCATTTCGTTTCCCCCTATGGTAGCCAAACTCTTAGGCATCGAAGCGCTTCGAACCGGAGAAGGAGAATGAGACGAAACAGGCGGTTGTTTCCTCCGATTATAGAAAAAAGCTTTTCTCGAAAAAAGCTTTCCATGTTCATCCTTTCCATGTTTCTAATTTATCCATAATTTTATGATCTATGTATTGCTCTATGGCGTACACCTTAACTCCGATTATAGAAAAAAGCTTTTCTCGAAAACCTAGAAAGATTAAGATTTAAGAGAGATTGAGAGGGAGAGTTGAATCTATGAGGTTTGGAGGCGGTGGAAGTGGATGTACGGTGAAGACGAAGGCGTGTTAGGAAGGGGAGATATGGGATAACAGAATACATAGACAATAAGGGCAATTAGAGAGTCGATGCTGGTGGTGGCGATTAGGGCTTCCAAAGGGAAGGGATAGAGACTGCAGAGGTAGAGGAAGATGGCTGCTTCAAAAGGATTAACAGCCTCACAATTCTATTAGGGTTCATTTCTAGAGGATTGTAGAAGGAGAAGAAGGAGAGGGATGAGATGGAAATACGAGAGTGAGAAAAAATTAGGGTCGGATTTAGGAACCCTAAATCATCGGCTCAAATTGATAACTGGGAGGTAAGAACCCTAAATCCTCAGCTCATTAGGATCGAATTAAGAGTGTAAGAACTTGTTGGAACTGAGAATTAGGTTTTTGGTGGAGGTTATGGATCGAGGAATTGAGGAAGCTGTGGATGAAGACGAATGCCCTAATTCGAAGAGGCGGGGAATTTTTGGGATGAATAGGCGGCGGGGGGGGGGGGGGGGGGGGGTTAATTTTATGGATTTCATTTTTCCCCCTAAAAAACGTGTGTTTCCTTAAAAAAAAAAACTATAAAGCTACACTGTTACACGACGCACATTTTTTGATAGGTGCCCTCCGTATTTTTTTCTAACATTAATTTTTGGGCACGCAAAAATACGGGTCCTCTCTCCGTCAAATTTTGGAAAACTAACATTAATTTTTGGGGCACGCACAAATGCACGTCCTCTATCAGTGTGTATCATTAATTGCGCGTCGTAAAAGGCTATTTTTCTAGTAGTGACTATGATGAGACCTTCTCACCATTGGCTAAGATATAATCTATTAGGATAATGCTCACCATAACTGCCTTTCATGACTATGAAATATGGCAGATGGATGTCAAAACCGCTTTCTTTAATTGGAAGTTGGCTGAAGATGTTTACATGAGTCATCCAGAGGGGTTTATATATGCAAAGTTTCCTAATTTAGTGTCCAAGCTTAAAAAATCCATTTATGGATTGTAACAAGCATCTCGCAGCTGGAATCTTTGCTTCTTTGAGAAAGTCAAAGAGTTTGGTTTTTCTAGAAGTGAGGATAAGTCCTGTGTGTACGTCAAAGCTAGTGGGAGTATATTAACTTTTCTAGTATTGTATGTTGATGATATACTACTCATAGGAATCGACATTCTAACCTTGTAAGAAATGGAATCTTGTGTAACACCCATAAAATTCAAGCCAATTAAAAACTTTTTAAACAATACAAAACCCATTAGTTATTACAAAATTTGTTTTCAAAATGTATCATATCAGAGTATCCCATAAACAAAGTCATAAAAAGTGAGTAGTTGTACGATCACGCCTTTGCCTTGCCACGATCCCCTGATGTACCTGAAACTGTAAGCCCGAAAGCTTAGCGAGTTACCCCCAAAATACCGATACACATACAGTCCACATAACCATGTCTGCAATATCATATCATCACATACTGAAACAGCATGTAATGGTCCACAACTTTACAAGATGGACTACCCTTGGGCCCTCAGTACAGGTTTGGAATGCCTACCGGGCCCTCAGCTCGTATCTGGAATGCTCCCGAGTCCTCAGTATAAGTTTGGAATGCCTACCATTCGATTATTCCAATCCAGTTCCCATGGCCCATTATCACATAGTCATAAAGACTCAATTATGGCCCAATTTTCTAAATTGGGCCCAAGTCCTTACATGGGCCTTATCCTAAAGCCCATCTACTTTGTTTGGTCAATTAGCTTGTTCTTAGATAATCCATCAATAGTCCAATCACCAAAGCCCACTAGGAAGGCCCAATTAAAGGCCCGAGTGAGATTAGCGCTTTCACATGAAATGATGATTAGGGTTAAGTGTTTGTTACTTAACCCATTAAGAAATTAATCCATTAATTCTATTATTGCCTTAAGCTAGTTTGCCAATGATTATTAATTATTATTTTAGGTTTAATAATTAATTCTCGTGTGTGTCTCAAACGATTCCCACAATTAGGGTTTTATGCCCTTAGGGTTTTCCAAACCCAAATTAGGGATTACCAACCCAATACTAGCCTATTAGTCCAATAGTTGGGCTTTTAGGTCACATTGGGCCTTATTGACCCATTTGGGTTCCATTGGCCCACTAGGGTTTCCTTGGGCCCATTAGGGTTTCATTACTCCCACATTGTCCAAACATCCCCCAAACAAGTCCAAAACACAAACAGAGCACACCGCCACCCAACACGGCGGCTGGTGGCGGCAGCCACCACCTTACGGTGGTCGTTTAGACTTTTCTTTTCATTATGCCGATACAGATTACAATACAATTTACGATAATAACTAAATAACACACACATACACACTCATAAACTAACACACACACACACAGACACCCTTGTGGTGGCCGGTAGGGGTGTCGAACGGGTAAAATTTTCGGGTTTCGGGTAGAACGGGTCGGGTAGAATAAGTATTTCCTTAAGAAAATAATACCCGATACCCGACCTATATTGTAATTCGGGTTTTCAGGTTTCAGGTATTCTGGTTTGAGGTCGGGTCGGGTAATTATCGGGTATACCCAAAAATTTCTTAATTGAAACTTATTGATAATTTTTTTTACATGTTAGTTGGTTTAATTAAGAATCGGGTAGGAAAATACTCCATACAATTAACAAGTACATATATAATAACAATACAAATCATTATAATATGTTATGTACTTTTTTAATTCCAATCCGTGCGATAGTGAGAAACTGAGAATTATGATGACGGTTCAGGACTTCAGCTTCAACGTCGTATTCCCTTTGCAAGTTTGCGTCGACTGTCGAGCCGTCGTCCATAAGAAGGAAACGAAGGGTTTTGTTTTATTTGAAGTATGCGTACGTGACTGCATTGTATATTTGGTATTATTTAAAAAATGAATTCAGGTATTCGGGTATACACGAAAATAAATATTCATACCTAAAACCCTACCTATATTATTATCGGGTTAACCTATTACCCGAATGTTCATACCCGTTACCCGTTCTACCCGACCCATTCTACCCGAATTCGAAACGGGTCGGGTGGGTAGAACGGGTTTCAGGTTTTTTCGACAGGCCTAGTGGTCGATGGTAGTTCATGGCGACCATGGTGGTTTTTCCGTGGTTCCCAGCCAAAAGGCACACCCACACTAGTACAACAATCACCAAAACACGCAACCACATGAGCTGAACCCGGAAAAATCACACCCATTAGAAATCTCGGTGGAGGTAAGCGGTGGCTGATGGGTTTCACGACAATAATGACACCACTGTCATTTTTTTCCGACCTAACGTTGCATCTTCAACTTCAACCCCGACTACACCGTCGACAGGAGCACCGGAAGTTAGGCAATAGTGTGGAGGTAGCGGTCAAGCTCCGCTATGAAAATGGTCGGCGAGTAGCGGCACCCGCAAGCCTTGCTCACTCGATCCTCCACGGCTATGACATCGGGTCTGGTCTGTGGCTCTCATCTCTAACAACAGCAAACATAGCAATGGTTATCGAAAAGGCATCGGCAACAGCTGAGTGCTGCTGTGAACGTTGCCAGAAAAGAATAAGGATGCGAGGAAAACGGAGAGTGGCAGAACGGCTGTGTTTTTCGACGAAGCAGCAGGCAAAACGGGCTGTCGGACTAGGTGACGCACACGCCGACTGAGGAGGGTTCCAATGGTGGTGGCGGCTACCGGAAGTGAAGAAGGAGGGAAGGTGGTAGCTGTTGAAGATGAGAGGGAGGTATAAGGGTGGCGGCTACACTATGTTGCTAGGTTTAGGGTTAGGACGAGGGGAGTGACAGGTTATAAGTCCCGCACATTCTCAAACATTGGCCCATATTGTCACTTTCAGTCCCTCCTGCTTTATTATTTTTAATTCAAATCCCAACATTTTCCATTTGGCCCTTACCCTCATAATTCTTTTCAATATAAATCCAATAGTTACAAAACAATCCATCCTCTACAAAGGAGTCTCAATTAAGATCCTTAAATTACCATTTCCACCCTGGCTTCAAGAATCCTTCCCAGAATAAGTCTGATACTTACTCTTTAACCCTCAGAAAACAAAAGTATATCCTTTGGCACCCTAAAACCAACACCCCATGTTAGAACAAAGTTCTATCAGGATCGATAGATTCTAAGCAAGCTAATGATTAAGAACGTACTAAAGAACACGAGTATGGCTTTGAATATGTCGTATGATTAATGCTTCAACACCTCAGAAGAGCTCGATTAAGAACTTCAACTATAGAGGTGTTTTAGGGTTACAAAATAATGAACGTGATAATCAACAACATATAATGCATACATGCATGCATATATATAGAATAACCCTACTAGCTAATCTAGATAATCACGGATGGACATGTCCAATCCGGATGCAAAACGTAAGGCCCAAGACGCAACATAAACGGACTCAACAATCTCCCCATTTGCATCTTTGGAGCCGAAACCTCAATTCTGTTTAGCAACATAAGACTTCTTCACAATATTGAACACTCTCGGTATGATGGCCAAAAGATGATAGAGAAACGTAATATACCACCGAAACATGTCGGTAAAATTCTTCTTGTCAGCCTCTGAATTATGCTTGCACCGATGTATTATGTTGATGATGTGCTCCAAACAATCAGTAGAAAATAAGTGCTTATCTACCAAAGCAAACAAAAATCTGTGAGCTTCACCTTTAATAAACATCACAGTGAGATTTGTTGAATCTATTTGGCCCATCTTCATCTTGTTCACATCCCCTGGCTTTGGTGTAGTTTTGACCGTTGGCTTCTTGTTCAAAACCTTTGCTATCTCCTGATCCATAGTTGCAACTTCATAGATGTAGGAGGCCAACATTCTCTTTAAGTGTTCCAGAATCGGCTCATATTCCATCGGATTAGTGAGCAGAATGTTGTATAGCAAAATCCAATCATGGGGATTGATATTAGGAAGGTCTGCAAGAGAGATAGTCGACACCGTGTTTGATGTACCACGAGTGATCTTGAAATTGACATTGATAAATCTCCCAGCAGATGAGGGTTTGAGAACCTTGACTGTAATGATCTTCTGTGCACTCTAATTCAAGTACTGCGGTTGGCCATACTTCAGATAGAAGTCAATTAGCTCTCGGTCAACCTTCGGATGAGGAAAAGGAACCTCAGCAGTTGAATCAAAACAATGGAATGTGAACGCCTTCCTTGTAACTGGCATGTCAAACTGTGAGTCCTTTGAATTATCACAGTCAAACGAAGCAACAGGTTCTAACCAATAAATTGATGGAAACTCTATAGGTTGATTGAAAAGTACTTCTTTCTTCCATAAGGGAAACAAGGCCTTTTTACAATTCAAGGCTTCTTCTTCCTCTTCCTTGTTTCTCCTTTCCTTCTCCTCTGCTTCCTTTGCAACTTTCAAATTTTCATTCAGTTCTCGTTCCCTATTCTTTCTCTGGAGAGCCTCAGCAATAGCTTCACCAACATCACTATCACTATCATCAGCAGTCTCCTTTTGCTTTTCATTTGGACCAGAACCTGAAGCTACATTATCCTTCAGTTCGGTTGTGACTTTGACTTCTGGGTGAATAGTTTATGTTTCTGTTTTCACAATCACTCTCGGTTGATCACTTTCTGTCTTTACAATCACTTTTGGCTGATCAACACGAACACCTTCTCCCCCTTGTTTCGGAGGTGCGAACCTCTCATAAACACCCTTCATTTCATGGAGCATTGTAAGGGCAGGAAGCAGTTTGGTTGTAAGATGATTTCTGATGGTGAGAGTTAGAATGGGATCATGAGCACCAAGGAGATTGGTCAACATGTCCTTTACATCGCCTGCACAACTACGAAATACAGCCTGTTTTGTATTTAATAAAGAAATTTCTTTCTCTGCTTGGGCTAACTGCACCTTCTGGACTTCAATAGTAGATGCTTGTTTGGCAAGATCGGCCTTCAGAGCACTTTCAGTTGCCAGGTCAGCATGAAGAGAGGCAAAACGAGAATTCACTGAACTTAAAAAGGAAGTGTTCTCGGTTTGGATAGATGAACACACAGCTTCAAACTTGGTGCTTTCTTCCTAAAGGGACTTAGAAAATAAATCCACAGAGGCTTGTACTTTCGCTGCACTTGTATCAGCATGACTTTTCAATGAGTCAAGAAAAATTTGAGTTGTATGAACAATCTCAGTAACATCAGTAGTTTCCTTTTGACAAGAAGAAGTAGACGCATCAATAGCTTTAGTAGATTTCTCAATTGACGTTGTGTATTGTTCTATGACAGTCTCCAGGAAAGCTTTAAGAACCACACCACTATAAACCTTGTTGTCTTCAAGCAAACGATCCAACTTTTCATGAATGTTTTGTAAATGTTGGCTGTTGACAGGAGCATCATTGTCTTCATCAGAAGGAAGTCGATATGGACTAAAGTATGTTGAGTCATACTCATCATTCTCTCCACCGAGAGTGGCACCGGAATCGGTTGAGTTGGTAGGTGAAAGAGGTTTAATGATGACTGGAGTTTCGGTTGTAGTAGTTGCTCCCGTATCAGATACGTTGACTTCCACTGTGGGGTCAGGAATAGTAGTGGTAGTTGAGTGTGAAATTATAGGAGGTGGTAATGGAGATGTAGAAATTGGAATAGTAGTATCTGGTGGAGGTGATGGTAAAGAAGTCGTTGGTTGTGAAGCAGTGGGTGGAGGATCGATAGGAACCAAAACTATAATTGTTTGTTTCGGTGATGGAGGTGGGGTAGGAATTTTGTCATGAATCGGTTCGGTTGGAGTTGGGGATCTAGGAGGTGTATTGCATCTCGGTGATTCATGATGACCCTCCTCTTCTGCATCTTCCTTGTCATTGTCTGAGCCAGGAGGAGTGGGACTCTTGGATCTTCTTGCCATTTTCTTAAGCTTCTTGGGCTTGGAAGAATCTCCTTTATCAGACTTCCGTTTTCGTGACTTAGAAGCGTTAGTCTTATCCTCTTCTGTGGACTCCTTCTTTGTGGTAGTGTGTTTCCCTCGGTTCCTAGGCTTGTCTACAGCGTCCAAGGCAACCTGTTGTTCTGGAGTAAGAACTCTCGGTCCCTTAGGGGGAAGAGTTCTGTATTCCGCCATAACATGACTTTCAGCTGAGACACAGCGATACATGGATTCAGTAATGGAGCCCTTGTGATGGAACTTTGTGGGATCAGAGATGATGATCTTCTTTGAATGAAATATAGCAATGGACGCGACTAGGGCATCCTTCATCATAGGAATGTCCAAAGTGTTAATCGCCCTTCTTGTAATGAGCGTCCAGAAGTGCCCACATGATATCTCTGAATGCCTCGTGGATGTATTGAGACTCTGAACCACTTGAGACCAGATAATCATCCCATAATTAAGGTTAAGGCTATTGTAGAGACCGTATAAAAGGGTAAGAAAACCCTTGCTAGTGCCATCTGATCCACCACTCCTTTCTGTCAAACTCTTGATGAGAAGAGTTAACAAACCATTCCATTGAGAAGGTAAACAAGACTTATTAACTTTTGTGACTGTTGTGAGCACATCCGTATATCCCATCTCCTAAAGCATGGAGAACAACTATGTGGTCGTGATAAAGTCTGGTGAGATTACTGAGGAATCAACAGCAAGATTCATCAACAATCAAAATCTCCCCTTTGAAATAGAAGCCTTCTTGTTATGGATTAGAAAGAAAATGTGTTATTTGTTCTTGTCATATGAGGCCGTGGAGTAGACCTACGATAAGAGTAACATTGGGACGGCTTCAACTTGATTTAGGGCTACAACCAGTGGAGAATACTTCAAACACTCGGAAACCTGAAGCATATACGAATCATACAAAAAGGAGCTAAGTTCGATGATCATATTTTGATTTGGCTTGATTGAAAGCAATGTAGACAAAGTAGTCTGATCATGAACGGATGAAGAAGTAGCCATTGTTGAATGAAGAAGGAAGATAAACAGTTGGAACTTGCATCGTAATCTTAAGAGAATTTGTTGCTGGTAAAAGACAAATAAAGGAAAATCTCTTTATATACCGTTGCCTGGAGCGAGAATGTAGATGATGATAATGACGTGATCACTAAAACGTCGCCTGGAAAAGCGCGATGTAACAGGCTGGGTACTCCCAGGTAAACGTCAGCACGCGTGGGTATAGAGACTGTTCAAATTCACGCGCCCAAATTCTTATCATCAATCGTCGTTTGAAATTCAGTGTGACTTCAAGAAACATGATTGCCCCGTATAATGAACCAACAACAACTAGAGTTTTGGAAAATATTTTCGTGCAATAGAGTGACAGACGGTAAAGAAATAAACCAAGTGTGTATGGGATGTGAGTGATGTCTCATTATAAGACAGAAAGCAGGTGATCCCGGGCAAGAATCGCTTCCTTCAGAGTCAAGAGAGAATTGAAGTGCTTGTGTGATTTCCCGAAAAATACGATCAACTGTTTGTTGAGAAACATTGAAAGGCTTCTTTTAATTGTTAGGCTTTGGGAAGCTTATCTTCAACCGAACTTCGAGTCTTAACATAAGACCGAACGTTGGAAGAAGTACTTGTGAGACTGATGTAGTCTGTTGAACAAGTAGGTGAGATATAAGTTGGAGTGACAAATGAAGTAATAAAAATCTCAAAACCAAAAATAAACTGGATCTTTTTGGGAAAAATGCCTTGGTTTTAGACAATTTCATAGAGACCACGCAAAAATAAAAAGAGATTTCATTAGGTAACCAGTAAGTTCTTGAATTTGATAATTCACCATCAATTCATTATAGGTGTTGGATTTTGGGTTTCACTCAGCACGTGGTATACGTATCTAAGATCACAAACACAGACTTTGTGCAACCATAAACCTCAGTGGTAGAACCGAGAGTCTCAAGGGTTACACTGGTGAACCGAAAGTAGATAGTTAATAAAAGGAAGATGGCTAAAGAACCGAAAGTACCTCCTGCTATAAAGACATGACAAAGCAGACAAACTCTTAACTCATATGAGAAGAGTAAGGTAGCTCTAGACTGAGTGAATGTTAACAGCCTAATTGGGAAGAAACGATAGGTATAGAACGAATCATTAAGGCCTGCTCTAAGTCGTAGAGGCTTTGCTCAAAATGCAGCAGCATGCTTCTAGGGACCTGTAACTAGTTCTTATGGAAATAATTGTACCTGCCTTAGCTCCAAATTCTGTTGTACTGGTACTCTTGTGACCTAATTAAAGTAAGAACAAACAAACACACCACACAAACAAAACAAACAAACAAAACGAAAAATATTTTTGAAGATTTGAGTTTTTAGAAAAATAATAAAAACAGAAAGAGAAAATATTTTTGGATTTTTGAAGTTTTCTGAAAAAGAATAAAAACAATAAGCAGATAAATTAAATAAGCATAAACCATATTAAAGACAAGAGAAGAAATGTATATAGTATACAACCGAAACCTTATCTCAATTGAGTGAAGCGAAATAGACCGAGCGGTCGGTTCATTTCGGTTCTCAAAATTTCAGAGCCGAAATAGACCGAGCGGTCGGTTCATTTCGGTTCTCAAAATTTTAGAGCCGAAATAGACCGAGCGTTCGCTCCATTTCGCTTGTCTAATTTTTAGTGAGAGATTTGAGGATTCGGTACCGACTCTGCTTCCATCATACCCAAGCCTTGTAAGATTTTGTTAAAGAGTGCTTCAGGTAATGCCTTAGTGAATATGTCAGCCAATTGATCAGTAGATCGAACAAAATGTACTTCCATGTTCCCATCTTCTACATGATCCTTGATGAAATGATATCTAAGTGCAACGTGCTTAGTTTTTGAGTGTTGCATTAGATTGTGACAAATCCTTATTGCACTTTCTGAGTCACAATAGAGAGGAATCTTCTTCATACTCAGCCCGTAATCACTCAGTTGACTTTGAATCCATATTACTTGAGAAGTTCAAGAAGCTGCAACTATATACTCAGCTTCGGCTGTGGATAGTGACACGCAGGTTTGCTTCTTGAACTGCCAGCTAACAAGTTTTTCGTCAAGAAATTGGCATCCACCGGTAGTGCTCTTTCTGTCCAGTCCACATCCTCCTAGATCAGCATCAGAAAAAGATTGAATGAAGAATCCAGATCTTGCAGGATACCAGAGACCGAGAGATGAGGTTCACTTCAGGTAACGAAATATATTCTTCACTGCTACCATGCGAGGTTCTCTTAGATTAGCTTGAAACCTAGCACAATAACAAATAGAAAACATAATATCCGGTCTACTAGCTGTTAGATACATAAGGGGCCCTATCATTTGACGATATAGTGTTACGTCGACAACAGGTTTTTCCAGAGATGGTGTTAACTTGGTGCCAAATGCCATTGGAACTTTCACTTTTGAGTCACCCGTCATATCGAATTTCATCAGTAAATTCTTTGTGTAGGCCTCCTGGTTGATAAATATACCTTCTGTTCCCTGTCTAATGTTTAAACCAAGGAAAAAGTTAATTGGACCCATTGCGCTCATTTCAAATTTAGTCCCCATCAACTTCCTGAATTCAGCTGTTAAGCTAGGATTCGTAGAGACGAAGATGATATCATCCACATAAATCTGAACTATCATAAGATGTTCGCCTTCTTTCTTTCGGAAGAAGGTTGGGTTAACCGAACCTTGTTTAAATTTTGACATTTTTAAGAAGCGAGTTAAAGTTTCATACCAGGCTCTCGGTGCTTGCTTTAATCCATAAACTGCTTTATCCAGCACATAACAATGATTAGGGAATTTCTCGTTCACAAACCCTGGTGGTTGCTCAACATAAACAGTTTCTTCCAATTCTCCATTCATAAAGGCACATTTGACGTCCATTTGGACCCAATATGAATGATCAAGTGCAACATTTATAGTTTTTGGTTCAATCTTGGAAACAAACGAATTAAACATACAAAATTCAACTTCAGAGAATAATGCACTTTGTTTCGCTTTCAATTGAGAACGAGTAAGAACTTTTTCTGAAGTTTCACCAATAATATGTGCTTTGGGATGGTCCTTAGTCCATTTCACTAATGGAGGATAATTTGGGTCATATGCTGGATCCAATTCAACATTCACTTCTACTTAAACTTCTGATAGATCACCCTCGCCTTCGTCAGTTGTACTCTCACTCTCTTTCTCCCCCTCGACTGGCAAAGTGTAATCTGTGGCAGCATCAGAGTTTGCACTCCCTGTGGGAGTGGGATTCTCCCATTTGATAGTACTACTAAAAGGTGGATTTGGAGCAGAACTTTCTCCTTCGCCTGAATCTTTATGAGATGGGGACGGAATTGGATCCTCCCCCTCGAAATATACTTTGTTTGAACTTTCCCCTTGAAACTTTGAGTCTGTTGATGGTGGATTACTCTTAGCGGTAGAAGGTTCACTTTCCATCTCTTTGGCGGGTTCATCTATAATTTTCTTGAGATTATCAATTGTACTGTCTGCTGCTTTCGCTTCTGAGTGTGCTGCTTTCTCTGGTTCATCAAACAGGCGCATGTATTCTTCAAACAGGTTGGCTATTAGAACCACGACTTGTCCAGATTCTGAAAAAATTTCTCCTAAGTCACTTTCACTTCTTTGAACTTTCTTCATGTAATTATCGTCGAAGGTGACATAATAGGTTTCTTCAATTCGTTTCGAGCGTTTATTTAATACTCTGTATGCTTTTAACGTTAGTGAATAACCTAGAAAAATTCCTTCATCGGCTTTGACATCAAACTTATTTCGGTTCTCTTTAGAATTAAAAATAAAGCACCTTGAACCGAATATGTGGAAAAATTTGACATTTGGCTTTCGGTTGTTTAAGATCTCATATGGAGTAATTGAGAATCTCTTATTTAGCAAGGACCTATTCTGAGTATAGCATGCGGTTGCAATAGCATCAGCCCAAAAATTTAACGGAAGTGAAGCGAAACTGAGCATGGTTTTGGCTGCCTCACATAAAGAACGGTTTCGTCTTTCAACAATCCCATTCTGTTGTGGTGTATAAGGGGCCGAAAAATTGTGAGTTATCCTCTTGTCAGCCAGAAAGCTCTCAAAATCGTTATTCTTGAATTCCAGACGATTGTCACTTATGATATTCCTTACCGTCTTCCTTAGCTGCACTTCCACTTGCTTGATGAATGTCTTCAACTTGGGAGTTGCATTTGATTTCTATTTAAGAAAGAAAACCCAGGTGAAGCGTGAAAAGTCATCAACAATTACAAGAATGTACTTACTACCAACGAAGCTTTCTATAGCAGAAGGTCCACATAAGTCGATGTGCAAGAGTTCAAGAGCTGCAATTATCTTTGTATTGATTCGTGTAGGGTGGCTCTTTCTGCTTTGTTTGCCCATTTCACATGCTGCACACAAATGTTCCTTGTCGAACTTGAGAAGAGGAAGTCCTCGAACGTGATCACCAAGCACCAACTTATTAATGTCTTTGAAGTTCAGGTGCGATAGTCGTCAATGCCACAACTAGCTTTCATCTGTATTTGCCCTTGACAACAAACATATTGCTGCTTTTCCTCGTATAGGGTTGAGATTTAAAGGGTAGATCTCTCCCTTACGTTCAGATTTCAACAGAACCTTCTTGGATTGTTTCTTAATTATCTCAGAGTCCTCATCATCAAATGATACTTTTAGACCTATGCCCACAACTAATTGTGACACACTAATGAGGTTATGCTGCAATCCTTCCACATATGCCACTTTTCGAATCGAGAAATCTCCATTTTTTATCATACCGTATCCCTTGATTGTTCCATAGGAGTTATTTCCATATTTTACACACCCACCATCTTTCAGGGACCGAAACTCCCTTAGCTCTTCCCTCCTTCCTGTCATGTGACGCGAGCAGCCACTGTCTATATACCATTCATCATCGAACTGCTCGTCACTGATTACCTGCAAATTCAAGCCGATTTAGGAACCCAAAGTCGCTTGGGTCCTTGTGAGTTTTTCATAGAAAACGGAATTACAGTGGAAATATCAACCAAATATGTTCTTTTTTACTAGAGTAGTTAGATATTTTCTTTTAATTGTATACACTTTGATTTTAGTTTTATCTTGTTTAAACTTAAGTGCATTGGTTGGTTTATTAGATGGCATTGGTTTTTGATTTTTGTTTTGAATTCTAGGGTTAGCTGATGATTTCTTATTATGGAACTTAGAATCTAAAGTTACCTTTCCCTTTCCTTTGATGTCCTTCAAAGAATTTGCCTTGCATTGGGACTTGGATGGACCGAAACTGGGTTTAGGACCGAAACTAGGTTCAGGACCGAAACTAGGTTTAGGACCGAAACTAGACTGTGGACCGAAAGTTGACTTTCGGTTCTGAGACTTGGAATAGTAGGAATTTGGACTGAAATTTTCCTTTCCTTTATCCGATGATGCTCTCTTAGATGGGACATGATTTGGATTTTGAGATTTCCAGTAACTTTTTCGCTCATTCAGATTCTTTGCATATCTTTGATTTCATAAGAGTTTCTGTTCAACTAGCTCCTTTTATGATTTATGGATGTTGAAGCTAACCTTTGGCTTCTCCTTTTGAGTTTCTGTTGTTTTGACTCGAACTTTCTGTTCATCCTTTGGTTCTACAGGGACTTCTTTTGTTCCACTTGTGCTTGGTTTGTCAAAACTCGAAGGTTTGTTTATGGGTTCAACAATGTATCTTCCTTTAACCCTCCAAGAAGTCTTTTCAGACAAGCCTACAGTTTCGTCTGCATTGTTAATAGGAGCTTACCAGAAGTAGTCGTCACACCCTTCAACATTATCATTGTCGGCCATGATTCTTAATTCTGACGTCTGCTTTGGAGTGACCCCTGTAACTGCATAAACCTGATTTTGCACAGTTTGAACCTTTTGATAAACCATAGCCTTTTCTTTGAGTTTCTTTTCCTTATCTTTTGAAATTCGAGCAAATTCAACTGAATTTTCTGAGATTAAGGGTTTCTCATTCTCGGTTTCACTCTTCATAAACTCAGAGCAATCAACCACGTCTTCTACTAATATCTCACTCATCTCACTTTCCTCATCAAATTCAGACGTATTTTCTAGGTCCATTTTATTATCAGAAGCTAATTTGGCATTGGATGGGTCAAATGACTGAATAGTGTCAGACTTAATTTTTAACCTATCATTTTCATATAAAATATCTTTTAGCATACATTTGTGTTCCTTGGAATCAATGAAGGTTTCTATTTTGTCCATTCCAATTTTGTAGGACATAGATGTCTCTTCTGATGACACTTCTGATTCACATTCTGTTATGATCTCGTCTTCCTTAAATTCAAGAAATGGCAAAATCATCTTATGAATTTTCTTTCCTATCTCACAACTTAAATGCAATTGAGCTATATATGTATATAAACGCTTAGCAATTAAAGAAAAAACATTCCTTTGTTTTAAAAACTTTAGATTGTCTTTTTGCAAATAAATACTTTCATCCCTAGCCCTAACTAACTCCTGCTCCTTCAGCTCTATCCACATTCTTCTCTCCTCACTCTTCGTTGTCATCCTGCTAATTTGGTCAGTTAGATTAGAATTTGTTAACCGTGTTTGCATGAGACTACCGCTTAGATTAGAAAATTTAAGTTTTAATTCATTTAATTCTTCTTCATATTCTGTTATTGGAACATTAAGAGAATCTAGTATGGATTGTACCTTTTTGATCAAACGATCGCAGTCGTTGATCTGCTCACTAACTGGCTTTGCTGCAAAACATTTGTTTTCAGTCAGGTCCGGTTCCTCACTTGCACTTTCAGTTGATGAACTAGCTGTGACAATCAAGCACTTTCCAGCTGAATCTACTTCCTTTGCCACATAAGCCTTTCCATGAGTGGGATTTCTCACCTCTTCGTCTTCAGATTCGGTTGACCAAACTTTGACGCCACCGAACTCGTCTTCATCAGCATTCTCCTGTACAATCAAGGCATTCATAGAACTGTTAGTTGCCTTCTATTTCTTGATCTCTTCCAACTTGCATATATAGTACGCCTCATCATCTTCACCATCTCTTTTCTCAGCCATTTTCCGTAGCATGCAATCCTTGGCAAAGTGATTCTTGCCGCGACAGTAATTGCAGTCGTATCCTGAGTCTCCTGCAAGCTTGCTCTCCTTCTTATCTTCATCCTTTTGAGAGGAGATTTTTGCTTCATCCTTCACTTTCTCAGAGCTATAACTTCCTTGCCAATTTTGTTTTTTATTGACGGGAAATTTTCTCCTTGCAAACTTCTTTGGATTGGTGACCATCATAGCATACTCCTCACTTGTGAGGTCACACTCAGACATATCAAATTCTTCTTCTTCTTCTACAATACTTTTTCCTTTAGAGACAAGTGCCAGTGAACCCACACCAGAAACCACTTTCGCTTCTTTGGTTACTACACTTTCATGGGACTTAAGTATTCCCACAAGTTTCGCTAGCGAGTAAGACTTAAACTGTTCATGCGCTTTTACAGTAGAAACCAAAACCATCCATTCCGGTCTGAGACCGTTCATGAAAGTTACTTTCTTCTCAATCAACTTCCTCTCTATTCCATGCTTGATCATCTTACTTAGGAGATGATTGAACCGATCAAAAGTTTGTATGAGCTTTTCCTCAGGCTTCTGTTCAAAAACTCCAAATTCTGACAGCATCAAGGTTTGAATGGAGTGTTCAAGATCTTCATCGGTCGAATAAAGTTCTTTCAACCTATCCCAGATTTCTTTGGCCGTCGTGCACGAACCAACCAACCGAAAGGTGTCAGATTGTAAGGCAAATCTGATCATCCTCATGGCCTTCACATTACATAGCAATTTGTCTTTCTCGTCCTGCGACATCTTGTCTACATCCGCCACCAGCTTATTATATTCCTTTTGGGACTTGACAGTAGTGTTCGTTCCTGAGTGAATAAACGGCCCAAGTGTGATAGCTTCCCATATGAGATAGCCATTATCTTCATATCCAAC
This sequence comes from Lactuca sativa, assembly GCF_002870075.4. Lineage (NCBI taxonomy): Eukaryota > Viridiplantae > Streptophyta > Magnoliopsida > Asterales > Asteraceae > Lactuca > Lactuca sativa. Next base: position 25,764,296 of record NC_056625.2, on the reverse strand, counting down.
CACATATTCTTCAAAGTGATGTGCCCATACTTTGTAGTCTTGAGTGTAGAGAATGGGTATCCTGGTTGTAGATCCAATGCTGTTTGAGATGTTGATTGGGTTTGTTTGCGAGTCATCGTGAGACATGGTGAGCTACTAGAATCAAACCTGTAAACTTGAGATTAGGGTTTTATTTGAAACTGAGTTGCCGTCAAAACAAAGAAGATGACTTCTATTTATAAAATAAAAGCAGAAACCCTAAGGAATTCTGAATACAGAAGGAATGTGTATTGATCACACAGTCTCCTGCTTTGATACCAATTGTTAGAACAAAGTTCTATCAAGATCGATAGATTCTAAGCAAGTTAATATTAAGAACGTAATAATGAACACGAGTATGGCTTTGAATATGTCGTATGATTAATGCTTCAACACCTCAGAAGAGCTCGATTAAGAACTTCAACTGTAGAGGTGTTTTAGGGTTACAAAATAATGAACGTGATAATCAACAACATATAATGCATACATGCACGCATATATATATATATATATATATATATATATATATATATATATATATATATATATATATAAAATAACCCTACTAGCTAATCTAGATAATCACGGATGGACAGGCCCAATCCGGATGCAAAACGTAAGGCCCAAGACACAACATAAACGGACTCAACACCCCACTAATTATTATTCGATCTTGGGCTATAATAATATAAAATAATCATAATAATTACTCCCCAGGGTTCCTAATTTATTATTTAATTACTCTATTTAAACGAGATGTTACAACTCTCCCCCACTTAAATTTGATTTCGTCATTGAAATCGTTTTCTTATCATTCCTTACACGCCAAACAACTTAAACTACTTGGCTACAATCTAAGCATAACCCTAGCCTTTCAATGGCAACCACAACCAACCCTCGTAGGGTTCTAAAACATGAAAATAAACTAATCCCTTGCAATATGATCACATTTACTCAATCCAAATTCTAAAGTCTTGAGATGGTCTGGCTTCCTGACAGACTGCCCACACTAGATCATTGTCGCTTTCAGTGCATTAAACTCTCGACTGGCTACTCAATTTCTGATAACCTGAGGTTCCCACTAGAAAACAGAATCACAAATCCCACACTGCTAACTATGATCCTTTAGTTCCCGAACCACATACATATAATAACCGACTCATAAGCACAAATACTCATACCTGGCCCAATCGGCCTTGGGCTGGAATACCAGGCATGCCTACGACGGGTCCAGTCATCCCTAGGATGGAATACCCTCGTATCACACACATGTTTGGTCCAATCAACCCTTGGGTTGGAATACCAAAAACTTCAGGTCCACTCAATCGTAGGGTCCGGTGATCCTCATGATGGAATACCCTAGATTGGAATACCACTATATACATAACTCGGGTCTAACCCATAACTTGAAATCCAAGGACCTATCCTTGCATCTCATCCAAAAATCCTCTGATTCGCCACAACCAAGTGACACTCATCCAAAACACCGGGTTCCAGCCCGGTCGCGGAGCTAAAGGTCTCCCACATAGTTGCCTCACACGACTTCCGAACAAAATCCTTCCCTGGAACTAGTTGCCACTAGTTATCATGCCACCACGACTCTAACAACCTCTTGATCCAACCGATCGGATCCATGTGTTGTATCCCGTTGTTACCAAATCCACAGCTAAAAGCAATTGCTACATGACCGATGGTAGCCTTACATCACAAGTAACCTTAAGGAATCCATTGCTTCCTTGATCTCATAACTGTAGTGACTTTCCTACAGTTTTACCACTGGATTAATCAGGTGTAATCCCTCTGGGAAACCCATAAACTAATCCCTGGACTTCCATATTCTCACTGCTACACCCGAACTGGCGGCTACTATTATCCCTTTCGCGTCCTAACAACACGCTCATGCCATCTACCAATCTAGTAAATGCTACTGCTACACCCGCAGTCTCACAACACTCTAGCACTATCTACTGCTGGTGAATGCTATGACTACCCCTGCAGTCTTACAACACTTTCCATACTACATGATCGCTAGTGAATGCTACGGCTACCCCCGTAGTCTTACAACACTTCCCATACAGATCGAAAACGCACTCAACCTAACGCACAACTTATTTCATGGCTAGAATCCCAACCTGATTTCCCCAAGTTCTGCTATCAAGCACTAAGAAGGCGCAATTTCCATGCTAGGGAGTTTTACCTAACTTCCAACTCACACAACCCTCAACCCCAACAGCCACTTGGGTTGTCTTCCTTCCTGACAACGATGCGAAACTTATCCCATTTTCAAAATTGATCCTGCTTTTGTATTTCGGGTCGATTCTCCCCCACTTAGATTCAACTAAGTCTTCACAATACATGAAAGTTGGAGAATTCCCAATCCTTCTTACTTTTAAATGATCGATCTGATGACAATCAGACCTTTCCAACCAGTACTCCTTTACTAGCCAACCCCGAATCATCACGCACTTCTAATAACTAGATGAACACTTCCTGAATCCTAGGGAATCATCCATACCCTGATACTCGAATGATCCCACACCCAAATCTTGAAGTCCAAAGATAGATGCTCCAACTAGTGTCTCAATAACAAGCTACTTCCCTTGGCGTTTTCCTCCGCTAACCAATAACGGTTACTGAACTACTGAATCCTGAGAATGGTGAATAACCATCCTGTGGGACCCTGTCCGAAGACCTCCCACATAATACCCTTCTTCCCAAAGTGCTCCAACAAATCTCCCGCTCTCGGCTCTAGAAATCATTTCATTCAGGGTTCACACCCTGACTCGCTCACCTGCTCAATCATCCATAGCTAAACTGCAGTAGCTGAAACATCTGCCCTAAACCGGGCTACAAACTACTCCCAAGACATAGTCTTCAATCCCGAAAGTGTAATAGATCGCACAATCAATCATTATCGTCTGATACAAGAGATCCAAGGCGAAATGGACCTCCAAAATACTTATGCCCCATTGACCCACCCGTGCTTACCAGCGCTAAACCACTATCACCATTCCCGACGACCAACTAACCCCGAACTAGAATACAACCTGATCCTGGGGTCACAAGCCTGTTCAATCCTTCGAGCTCGTAAACTGAAAGGGCACATTCCTTGCCCTAGAAAACAACATTCCAATCCTATCAATTAACCATTCTAATTTCAACTGCATAACTTCAGCTAAACATAATCATTACTCCTTTTCGGAGTCCCCGCGACTCACATTCCGGCCTCGAGCCAAAACCCCTGAAGCCTCAAATCTACAAACGCATGAGCTAGACTCTCCCGCTTAACCCGCTGAATGTAACAAGTACATAACATCTCCCTGATCCCAAGTAATTGCAGCCCTCGGCTCGTCAGAATATGTCCCAGTAACAAGTCCCAGTACTGGAAAGCTCGACCAGCTCTTCCCCTTGCCGTCGTTACAGCTGATATAGCTGCCGCGGCAACCGTCTCGACGATGGTTGCATAGCGCTCGTCGAAATACTCAACCATGGCGGTCTTAACAGACCGAAACCTCCCCGAAAACTGTCCACATACAAACTCGATCACCTCCTCCCAGATGATCTCACTGACACGATCCTCTGACAATGCTAGCCTATCCTGGCTGCCAGCTCCCGATCCTAACCTGGATCCAATCTTAAGACGTATCGTAACCACCATTCTGGTAAAACACTAGAAGGATCACTGATAACCCATATAGAGACATGGAACCAACTCCTAACCCAACCCTAGAGGTTGTGACTTCCTTGATATGCATATGGGTCCTATGCTTTCAGTAGTATGGGCCCCTACTACCTTCTACACCTACCCATATTTGTCTCAAGTATCACCACAACACCCTGACAATATACGTAAACATAGCGAGCGCTCAATCGTCACTCCTAGTGGAATTCTGAATATATCACAACTGGCCTCCCAACCTCTTACTACTCACCCATCAATGAAACTTCCGCCAACCCTGCAGCACTAGCATATGCTAGCCATACATAACGTTGGACCCTATAGACTTTCGAATAATCAATCCTACCCTAAGCTCCCAATCAAACAAGAACAGAACATAAGGCCAAATCAAACATTCTCAGGCTATAAGATCTTAATTATGTATAACCGTGATGCATACCCTAAGTAACTGCAGTAATGATGTCAATCTCATGTAAAGGAAACCCTAGGCTAGCATGCATCATGTAATCAGGCAATTCTATCATGCAATTCCTGAAGATCCCTAGCCTAGTACTAGCAATGTGTTCTAACATATCACATAATCAAATAACTGTATGGTATTTTGGGGTCTACTTACTGGCTCCGATTGATCGTACACCCTGCATCCTCCTTTACTTATTTTGAAAACCATTTAGAAACCATTTTGAAAATCTTTCCTTGATTTGAGACAGGATTCACATGAATATTCCTCTAATTCATTCAAACCAAGGTTGTGATACCAACTTGTAACACCTATAAAATTCAAGCCAATTAAAAACTTTTTAAACAATACAAAACCCATTAGTTATTACAAAATTTGTTTTCAAAATGTATCATATCAGAGTATCCCTGAAACAAAGTCATAAAAAGTGAGGAGTTGTACGATCACGCCTTTGCCTTGCCACAATCCCCTAATGTACCTGAAACAATAAATTGAAACTGTAAGCCCGAAAGCTTAGTGAGTTTCCCCCAAAATACTGATACACATACAGTCCACATAACCATGTCAGCAATATCATATCATCACAAACTGAAACAACTTGTAATGGTCCACAGCTTTACAAGCTAGACTACCCCTGGGCCCTCAGTACGAGTCTGGAATGCCTACCGGGCCCTCAGCTCATATTTGGAATGCCATCAAGCCCTTAGTACGAGTCTGGAATGCCTACTGGGCCCTCAACTCGTATCTGGAATGCTCCCGAGTCCTTAGTATGAGTCTGGAATGCCTATCGGGCCCTCAGCTCATATGAATACTCTAGGGTTTGTTGGCTACCACATGGAGCAGTACAACCTCAAGCCAACCCACATAACATATAACATAACTACTAAGCATGCAATAATCATATAACATTACAGGTAATCCTACAGGTCTACCTAACTAGCATAACCACTAGCATGCAACACTAACTCATACTCAACATTTAACACTACTAGGATAACATATCCAATAGGCCGACCTTGGTGCCTTAGACCCCTTAGTATAGTGAGGATAACTCACCTGACACTACTGAAGTCCCACTGATACAACCCTAGCTGCTGGTTGATTGATTCTCGCATTGTCAACATAAAACAATACCCAATTAATAATTAGGTTCCAAGCCCAAGGTCCAAATCACACCACAAAAGCTCAAAGGTAAAATAATGGGCCAAAGTCCAACATATGGCCCAATTTTCCAAATTAGGCCCAGACCTCTACATGGTCTTTCCTTAAGGCCCATTCGATTATTCCAATCCAATTCCCACGGCCCATTATGTCATTGTCATAAAGGCTCAATTATGGCCCAGTTTTCTAAATTGGGCCCAAGTCCTCACATGGGCCTTATCCTAAAGCTCATCTACTTTGTTTGGTCCATTAGCTTGTTCTTGGATAATCCATCAATAGTCCAATCACCAAAGCCCACTAGGAAGGCCCAATTAAAGGCTCGAGTGAGATTAGGGCTTTCACATGAAATGATGATTAGGGTTAAGTGTTTCTTACTTAACCCATTAAGGACTTAATCCATTAATTCCATTATTGCCTTAAGCTAGTTTGCCAATGATTATTAATTATTATTTTAGGTTTAATAATTAATTCTCGTGTGTGTCTCAAATGATTCCCATAATTAGGGTTTTATGCCCTTAAGGTTTTCCAAACCCTAATTAGGAATTACCAACCCAATACTAGCCCATTAGTCCAATAGTTGGGCTTTTAGGTCACATTGGGCCTTATTGACCCATTGGGTTCCATTGGGCCCACTAGGGTTTCCTTGGGCCCATTAGGGTTTTATTGTTCCCACATTGTCCAAACATCCCCCAAATGAGTCCAAAACAAAATTAGAGCACACCGCCACTCAACACGGCGGCTAGTGGAGGAAGGAGGCGGCAACCACCAGCTTACGGTGGTGGTTTAGACTTTTCTTTTCATTATGCCGATACAGACTACAATACAATTTATGATAATAACTAAATAACACACAACACTCATAAACTAATATACACACAGCCACCCTTCTGGTGGCCGGTGGTGGTTCATGGCGGCAACCACCATGGTTGGCGACAATGGTGGTTTTTCCGTGGTTCCCAGCCAAAAGGCACACCCACACTAGTATAGCAATCACCAAAACACGCAACCACATGATCTAAACCTAGAAAACACACACCCATTAGAAATCTCGGGGGCGGTAAGCGGTGGCTGATGGGTTTCACGACAATAATGACACCACTGTCGTTTTTTTCCGACCTGACATTGCATCTTCGACTTCAACCCCGACTACACCGGCGACAGGAGCACCGAAAGTTAGGTAGTAGTGTGGAGGCGGCGGTCGAGCTCCGCTGTGAAAATGGTCGACGAGTAGCGGCACCCGCAAGCCTTGCTCACCCGATCCTCCACGGCTATGACGTCGGGTCTGGTTTGTGGCTATCCTCTCCGACAACAGCAAACATAGCAATGGTGATCGAAAAGGCACCGACAACTGTCAAGTGCTGCTATGAACGTTGCCAGAAAAGAAGAAGGATGCGAGGAAAACGGAGAGCGGCAGAATGGCTGTGTTTTTCGACGAAGCACCAGGCGAAACGGGCTGCCAGACTAGGTGACGCACACGCCGGCTGAGGAGGGTTCCATTGGTGGTGGCGGCTACTAGAAGTGTACAAGGAGGGAAGGTGGCGGCTGTTGAAGATGAGAGGGAGGTAGAAGGGTGGCGGCTATAGTATGTTGCTTGGTTTAGGGTTAGGATGAGGGGGGTGACGGGTTATAAGTCCTGCACATTCTCAAACATTGGCCCATATTGTCACTTTCAGTCCTTACTCCTTTATTCTTTTCAATGCAAATCCCAACATTTACCATTTGGCCCTTGCTCTCATAATTCTTTTCAATATAAATCCAATAGTTACAAAATAATCCCTCCTCTACAAAGGATTCTCAATTAAGATCCATAAATTACCATTTCCACCCTGGCTTCAAGAATCCTTCCCAGAATAAGTCCGATACTTATTCTTTAACCCTCAGAAAACAAAAGTATATCATTTAGCACCTCGAAATCAACACCCCACTAATTATTATTCGATCTTGGGCTATAATAATATAAAATAATCAAAATAATTACTCCCCGGGGTTCCTAATTTATTATTTAATTACTCTATTTAAACGGGATGTTACATCTTGTCTTCAAAATTGGTTTACTATGAAAGATCTAGGAGAGGAAGCCTATGTTCTTAGGATAAGAATTTCGAGAGATAGAAAGAAAAGACTAATTGGACTTAGTCAAAGTACATACTTGGACAAGGTACTAAAATGGTTTAGTATGGAAAATTCCAAGAGAGGAGAGCTACTTATTCTAGTCAATGCCAAGTTAAGTAAGAATCAAATCCCTGGTACGAATGAAGAGATATATGATATGAGTCGAGTCCCTTATGCTTTGGATGTAGGATCGATCATGTACGCTATGACATGTACTCGCCCTGATATGTCCTTTTCTTTAAGCTTGGTCAGTCGTTATCAGGGAAATAATGGTAGAGCTCATTGGACAACTGTTAAGAACGTTCTCAAGTATTTGCGAAGGACAAAGGACATGGTTCTAGTTTTTGGTGGCAGTGATACTTTGAGAGTGACTAGGTATAGTGATACCAACTTTCAAACAAATATATTTCTTTCTCAATCTGGCTGGGTGCTCACATTAAATGGTGGAGCAGTTACTTGGAAAAGTTCCAATCAAGATACAGTGGCCGATTCTACTTGTGAATCGGAGTACATAGCAGCGATTGAAGCATCAAAGGAAGAGACTTTCATGAAGAACTTTATCGGAGATTTAGGAGTTGCTCCAAAAATTCATGATCCAATGGAACCTTTGCCAATAAACACAAAACCAAGAGATACTGTAAATTCCACACATATCGACATAAAGTACCATTATATCATACATAGAGTAGAAGAAGGCCATATTCTGGTAAAAAGAGTATCATCAGAAGATAATCATGCAGATCCTTTCACAAAGCCTCTGAGTAGGGTTAAACATAATCAGCATGCTAGGAACATTGGTTTGAAAGATGATATTAGTTTTAGTAGTTGGATGATTAGTTTGAAACTTGTAGCATAATAAATGTATTGATTTCTGGTTATTAAATAATAGAAATTATTTATGAGTTTGTTTGCTGCCTTTGTCAATTATTTATTATTGTGTTTCATTTTTTCATGTTTTACTTCCTGCATAATTTAATTATTCAAATTTCACAGTCACTCATACTTTAGGAAGTAAGTAGTGAATTAAGACTGTCATGAATTGGATTGTAGATTGTCTAAGGATGTTACACATAGAAATTGTATTGCTACAACATTCCTAAGTACTTAGAAATGGAGATTCAAGTATTAGATAAACCCATACTTAGAGAATTACTTCATCGATTATATCAAAAGTAATTTTGAGACGATAATATCTTATATTATGGAAACGGAGATATATGAGTTGTAATTTACAAGTCAGTTGTGCATTGGTATTGCAAAAACGTGTCAGTAACATGATGTTATAAATCGCAGTATCAAGTCTGAATTTATGAGTAAAGGATAGAAGCATATAAGTCAAATTTTATTCGATCCTTTTTCCTTAACTGGAAAAGTGATATATTTGGGCCCCTCGGTGATTTGGAGTTGACTTATAGTGATGGGCATAGACGAGACTCAATTGATGTGTTCAATTTGAAGTCTTATGTCGTCATCACAAATTAGAAATCGAGAAACAATATACTGGAAAATGAGATTAATTTTAATCCATGTCTCATCTTTATACGATATCTAGTAGAGCGGAAGAAAATTGGATCACTTATCTTAGGGTCAATGTCTGGTCAGTTCAGACTTTGGCAGTTGCTATGGAAGAACTGTTTATTGTCTAATTTAGAGGTTGTACTAGTAATTGCAGTTATGGACTTATCAAAGTGGGAGAGTGTTGAATTAGGTGTCTAAGCTAATAACTAAATTACTATATACTTGAATTATTAGCAAAGTCCTTTTGGATTGCCTTCAAACCTAATAACTGAATATGATGACTTTTACAGAGAGACTGATTTATTGATTTATTATATGATTAATAAATAGCAATAAATTAATTTATTAATATGTTATGGAAATAATATATTAATTAGAAATAGTATTATTTAATTAATAATTAATCAGAAATTCATTGGAATTACTTTCGGGATTAATTGGATTAACTAAAAGTGCATGAGTTGAAGTGTAATCGTTCAATAGTTGAACAAATTAGGGTTCCAAAACCTTCCTTGGAAGGGTGGACGAAATTAGGGATATTCCAAGGTTTCTAGAATATTCCCTATAGAAAATAGGAAGCTGGATAATTACCAATTTGAATTAATATTATTTTATTCAAATTAGGGTTATCTAGGGTTTCCCAAATCAACTATACAAAGACCCCTCAGCCTATGATTTTTGGCCATCTCTTTATTCCTAAGAGAGCCGAAAAATTTTCATCCCCTCTCCTTACTCTCTTTAAGACTCCTTGATGCTAGTGTAGTCTGAACTATCAGAGGCATGAGATTTCTGGTGCTAGCTTCCAAGTAACTTCAAGCAGGATTGTGATTGATTATCTACTAATATAATCAAGAGGTATGTAATTCTAAACCCTTTTTCTATTTTCGAAATACCTATGGTTCTTGATATTTAATTGGTTATTGTATTCAATAATAAAAACATAGACCCTTTAGGTTGAATGCAAACTTAGGGATTAACTTTTTCCGCCAAAATACGATTTTTCTAACCTATAAATCCCATCAGTGGTATCAGAGAGGTTGTTTCAATTGAATATGGATAATAGTTGAATAGATCAATATTCGGGTTTATAGAAATTAAACCCTAAATGATGCAAATTTCTACTTGGGCTTGAGTTCTTGGAACGCTAGCCTCCATCCTTTAATTTTGAAATTTCTAGGGTTTCATAGGGTTTCCTTATTTGATAATTATTACTTTTAAATTTTTTAAAATATGATAATTAAAATTGGATAACCCCTTATCCATTGATTTTCCAAAAATTTAGATGGAAAGAGATTAGGATTAAATTTAAATTATTTGATTAATAGTTAATGGTAAATAATTATTTAATCCTCATAAGATTTAAATTAGTTTAATTAATTGTTAATTAAAAAATAAATATTAAATCTTAATCTGTTTATTTTTAAATTGAATAAATTCTTTTAGTTTCGAAAAACTTAAATTAAACCTAGTAATTTAGAAAAGTTTTTAAAATACACCTTATATATATATATAATATTATAAGTTAATTACTATATGTATGAATTAGGTCAGTCGGACCGCTAGTATTCCTCATTCATGAAGATGAACTATAAGGGTGGGTGGGTAATAAGGAAACTACCTTTAAAATGGTAGTTGAATGGGTGTAAACTCTGACCCACCGCTTCCTTGTTTGGTGGACGGTCGTTAGCAGAACAGATCTGATAGGACCTTAACTTCATTAAATGTATAATGCTATTAAAGTACTAGAACTCTTTTTTTTAAATCCCAATGTAGTTACTTTAAGGAAAATGCGAATTTGTATGCTAATCCATGAAATTACACATTATGCTTTATATGTTGTTAGTGGAGCATGTGTGGTTAACCGACATACTAACTGGAACTATAAAGAGTAATAATGGGTATCACGAGAATTATTATTGTTGATGGAGCGTGTGTGGTTTACCGAAACATCCATATGAGATGATAAATGACATCGAGGTTGCCAAGCATATTTTCATGGTTATTCACGTCTTGTTTGTGATCATCGGTATCACAGTCACAAATAGAAGTGCATAATTTAAGATTAAACATGAAATTGATAGATTCAATGAAAATCAAATGATCTAGGAATTTCATTTTGATTGAAGTTGGTAAATTGCTTTACCTATCTTTATAAAATTTACAATTAGATTACGACATCCCTCTTCTAGATTGTGAACTGCATAGTTGAGTCCTAGACTTAATTATTATTATGGGTTAGAATATTAAGGATTATTGTCATCTAACTAAAACTACTTTTTCTCTATATATGTCGACTCCTGGTGATGCTTCCGATCCTTCGTCGTCTACCCACCACTCGGGTTTCTCACTACTCTCGATTGTGTCCAAGGTGACATATGATGGCACCAACTACAATGACTGGATGCGTAATATCAAGATGGATCTTTGATTCGAGGGAAAAGAGTATATCCTTGAAGAAAAAATTGTTGAAATCAATGAAGCCACTGCTACTCCTGAACAACTAGCCTCCTACAAGAAACATTATGACGATGCAACAAAATTTGCTTGCATCAAGGTCGCTAATATGGCCCTCGAATTGTAGGGGTTCTATGAGGACTATTGGCCATATGAAATGAACAATGAACTTGTGGAAAAGTATCACAAGAGATCTCTTCTATAGAAATATGAAGTGGTTAAAGCTCTCTTGGCTTGCAAGATGAAAGAGGGAGAGTCTGTGTGCAACCATGTGCAAAGAATGCAAAGACATGTGGAACGCCTTGTTAGGATCAATGTGCATTTAGATGAGGAGTTGGCCATTGACATGGTATTGAAATATTTGCTAAGTTGTTATGATTAGTTCATTTTGGCTTACCATTTGAACAACACAAAAACTACATTGGCCCAACTCCATAACTTGCTATAGATTGTTGTGTCGGGAATGAAGGGAAAGAATCCAGCCCTTTTCACTAATGCTCCTGTTCTCGCCATTGGTAAAAATAAAGGGAAGAAAAGGAAGGCTGCTCCCAAAGCTAACTGGAAGGGCAAGGCCAGTTTTAAGTGATTTAGAAATGGCCCAAAAGTGAGGACTAGTTCAGACAATCCAGGGGTTAGTGATCCCAAAGAGGTCACTTGCTACTATTGCAATGAAAAGGGCCATTGGAAGCGTAGCTTGAAGGGTTTTGAGCATTCTAACACTCCTAAGGTGTACATGCAACCCTAAATACCTTGGATCTATGTTTTCTCTATTATACATGCAAATATCAATTTTCCAAGGTATTGTTCTAACTAGCATAATATGAAGAACATATAATATAACTTCTAGTAGAATTACATACCTCTTTGTTGTAGCTTGATTCCATGGAGCTTAAGAGCCTAGTGCCTCAAGTGTGACACCTCAAATGGTTCACACAACATCACCAACATCTTGGAATAACTTGAGAGAAAAGGTTCCTATGCTCAAATTGGCTAGCCCACATATATAAGAATGAATGATTTACACAATCAATCCCCATATATTTAATTAGTCTCCTTTTGATCACATAATTAATTCCAAATTAATTCTTGATCAATACTAATTAAATAATATGATTTCATATTAATATATTAGAACTTATAATATATTAACAAATCATAAATATCCTTTTCTCACAAAAGTCTATCCAAATTGTTCCAATGCCATGCATGTCACACCCCAAAACCAAGAACGGAGGAAACGTTCTGGGACGGAGGACGTCATGTACAGTATCACAACAATGAAAAGTAGTAAACAAGCAACAACATCATCCATTGCATTAATAATATAATTTTAATACAAGTCTTCTGTCAAATGATAATAGACACTAAAGTATAAAAAAATGAAAGATGAGTCTTGAACGAGCTCCATCTTCTCTAAACCTTGCATCGGTACCTGTCTACTACTGACCTGAGGATACAAGTTATTTTGAAAGAGAATATCAGCTTTAAAGCTGATGAGATCATAAGTATTAATGTGTCTTAATTTGTATGTAAGTATTTGTTTGACATGTAATGAAAGACTTGAAAATGTTTTGAAAGAAAGTTCGTGTAAGTATGAAAATGTTTGTAAAACAACTGTAAACGTTTGAAAAACCCTAGAATTCCCTATGATTACTACTATTATGAAAGGGAGTCTTCTACCAAGACCTAACTGTTCTAAATGTAGTCTTCTACTAAGACTCAACTGTTCTACTATTATTATTATTATAAGACATTTTATCCTTTGGTACTAGGATACTCAAATATAATTCACCTCATCGATTATGTGAATGGGTCACAAGATAAAGGCAATAATATAAATAACCTAAGTATTACCCTTTGGTACTAGGGTAACTAACAGTGTTAACTGAAGACTTCCGTAGATGTACACTTACCTCTGTTGCTAACAGCTTGGTGTAGGAATAGTTAGTCCCTTAAAGTATACCTGTAATGGTATCAACCGTTGACATCCGTGGATGTGCTTTTACCTTTGTAGCTAACAGAGATTCTAGGAATGGTTAATCCCGCAAAGTATCCTTTAATCCCAAAATCATATTTATGCCCCAATTTATTATTCTTAATAATAAATTAGCCTCTCTCCTCAACAGTCATCCTGTCCAGTCACTAGTGTGAAGGCAACCCAAAAGGACCGTGCTACTATCATGTCAAGTACATCCCATTTATAGTTATGGGCTTAGACACTTAATCCAACAATCTCTGCACCTTCCTCCTTCGATTAAGTAGAGTTGTGTGAATTTCAGTTTGTTTATGGTAGGTGATGGGGTGTTGGTGTTCGCAGAATAGACACAGTAAATGGCTTTCATAAATCTCCAGTGACCTGTGGAAATCATTTTTTAGAAACCGATTTTGAACATAATCTTTAGAGTGTAGACTGATTTTCAGAAATTGAACCACAACTCAAACAAGGAGACAACTAGGGTTCTGTCGAGAGGAGAGAGGGATGAGACGAGAGACGATGAATTTGTATGAGATGTTTTCGGTGAGAGAAGAAGGGAGTGAGAGGATAAGGTTCGATTACTTGTGAGTTTTCTAGTTACAAACTGATAAACCAGTATAAGAGCAAGGGTTTGATTTTCGACAATATTAGGGAGTTCCTTAGCCGTGGGTGGCAGTGCATCATCGACAATCTTATCACAGAGAAGGGTGTAACGTCCCAATAATATCAAGTAAAATTTTCAGTTTTAACCAATCAAACCATTCATTCATTTGTTCCAAAAGGTTGTAAAAGTAATAGTCTTTTTTAAAACATTAGAGTAAAAATCACATCTAGCCGATGCAGAATAAACTCGGGGGGGATGTAGGACGATCACGTCGGGCCCTTCCCTCTGGACCTGGAAGTACCTGAAAAATGTTTAAACCACAAACCGTAAACAGAAAGTGTAGTGATTTCTCCAAAACTCGGGGGGACGTAGGACGATCACGTCGGGCCCTTCCCTCTGGACCTGGAAGTACCTAAATAATGTTTAAACCACAAACCATAAACACAAAGTTTAGTGATTTCTCCAAAATACCACATACAACATAAATAACAACATATAGTTGTATCAGGTCTGCAACATCCCCGGGTCTGTATCAACCACGAATCCATATTGACTCCGAGTCCATATTGACCCCGAGCCCAGATCGGACCCATCGGGTCCGCATCAACCCCGAGTCCATATTGATTTCGAACCCAGATCGGCTCCATGCATACAACTTACAAACACATCAGCAAGAGTCAGAAAGACAACATACACAATCAACACTTGTTGTCCTATAGTATAGTAAGAAGATTCAGCTAACTCACTAATAAGCTAAACCACAACTCAAGGCCCCGCAATAGATGCTACCACACCCCTGTCAAAACATACAAGTTTTAAACTTAGTCCACACACTAAATCAAATAATCTTGACCAAAGTCAACCCATGTCAAAATTCAATGGTCAAAGATAAAGTCAAAAGTGCCAATAGTGGCCCTCCACATCATGGCCTTCCTTGGCCACGTTGTGGGCACAAAATGCCAAAACAGTCGATGATTCCCCAGTCGCCACGCCGTGGGGACTGGTCTGAACAGATCAAACGAGCTAAATCTGTTTCCTTTGATTGTAATAGCTCCAAAGCTCAGATCTAGTCCTTCCCAAGGTCTTAAAGGATAAACTTTCCAAATTTATCCCATAAGACACCCTTTAAGTCTAGATCTAAATTCTAAAGTCCAAAAAGGCAACATACAGCATGGAACTAAACCTTTAAGCACTTAATCCATTAAATCTTCAACCCAAAACTTCCAGAGGCACTTTAGGGATCCTAATGAACCTTAAAAATGTAAACTTTATAGACATGCATACCTCATGCATTTCTTTTCCCAAATCTAGCTCAAAATATGCAATATGACTTAGATTTCATGCAAGGTTCCAAAATTACAACCACTTCCTAGATCTATGAGATAAAATACTCTTGGGACTTAGAGAAGCCATAAAGTTGCAACATTTATCTCTACCAACCATACAAACTATATGTAAGGGACCAAAATAGGGAAAAACCCTAGATCTAGAGAGAAAAGCACCAAAAGATGGGAACTTGATCACTTAAAAGTGCCCAAAGAATGCTCAAGATGTCGACGATGATGTTTGCTTACTGAATCAACACACTAGACACCTTCTTCTTCTTCTTCTTCAAGCTACCGAAAGGACCAAGATAAGTAACCCTAAATTTAACCTAATGGGGTTTTAATATGAAGGAAATCCTAAATGATCATGAGCTTGGGCCAGAACAGATACCATGACATTGCCATACCGTCACCATGCTATGGCAGTCATTAAAGATGCGCGACTCCAAAAAGAATTGCCACATTGCGGTGATACCTTCACCACGTCGTGGCCGACTAGATTTTCAAACTTAAAATTATTTTTATAAAATCCATGCCTTGTAAATTCGGATGTTACAAGTATCTCCCACTTAAATTAGATTTGTTCCTCGAAATTATTCCTTACAACTCCCTTTATTACAACACCTGATCCCGTCCGAACTTTTCTGAATGCAAAAAAAAGGAACTGGGAGATCATCTCACATAAACAACCATCTTCTGATACAGCTACCGAAACACAATCTTAACGGATTTCACTTGCCCTGAAGAAGGGAAGAACCTTAACCCACCACCCTTAACCACAAGGAGAAAATTCAATTACTCTTCCCAAAAACTAGAAACCTCATTACATGGTCGAATCCTAAGTCGACAAAATCCTTCAAACCATGACCATAATTACTCAAATTCGCAATCCGAAATGAGCAAAAATCTCTCCGACCTCGAATTATCACACTGATACTAAGAAATGAAAATACTGAAAACTTGTCGATGCTGAAATCCTTGCTCTTCGAATGCAAAGGCGACCATCACACAAATTATGATTATTGGTGGTAAACCATCATACGAATCATATCCTACTAACCAACATTCATATTTATGATCTATCTGAGATCTCCTGACTCCATGTTAACCTTATACCAAACTCGGATGCCAAATCCTTAACTATTTGTTGAGACTAACAACCTCGCATACTGACACACAACGAGACTTCTCCCAAGAGTTCAACTGATAAGCGATACCCTAGCCTATCTTCCATACGGGTCCAACCCACAAATTGTTGAGCTTCCCTACTCCATACTTTCTCTAACGTCCCATTATGGTAGACTCCACTGGCTCCCACCCTCATGAGTCATACACCTAATGAGTCACGATACACTGTGGCATCATCTAATCCTTTAGAACACTTAAGATCATAGATCACACCAATCCTTACATCATCCCATCACTGGTCCGGAGGCATATGACTAACACTACATGCCATAAGCATATCTTCAAATGTCGAAATGGTTCGCTTACCTAAGATAACCTAACCAAATGGACCTCAACCACGGATCTCACCCACCCTATGGTAGCCTAACGGGCCTCGCCTACGGGTCACACCTAAGCTACCTAGCCAATTGGGCATCGCCCATAGTTGAGGGCTATACAAGCCTAAAACATCATCAAAGCCCTAACAATCACTCCTAGAATGGTCTAACTTATCCTAGTGATTGCTACAACCCAACTTGTAATGACCTAACACCAAACCAAATTCAACATGAATCGAAACCCCATCTAGCTTGTAACGACCCAAAAACAGTGATAAAATTTTTCACTTTTAAAGAAAACCATTAGTTCCATACATTAGATGTCTCAAGATAAACCACAATACAAAATGTCAAAACCTCGGAGTACAAATAATCATAAGTGCGGAATCATGAGGGGGATGTTGTGCCATCACGTTGGGTCCTTCCCTTTTGAATCGAAAGTACCTGAAACCATAAACATAAATTGTAAACACAAACCCTAGTGAGTTCCCCAAAGTACTTCATACCAAACATACAATTGGGCCCAACCCTGGGGTTCTAAAACGAAGGCGAGGATCTCGATAATCTCAATCTCGTCGGGTCGGACTTACGAGAGTCCTAACGGAAAGGTACGGTTTCAAGATCGAGACGCGAAGGGTAAAAAGTACGTTACTGAGTTCGCGGAGTAAGTTTAGTCTGTGAGATACAGGACCGATTCTGGTAAGAATCTCGGAGGTCCTGACTATCTTGGAATTTAGCTTTCCATGCTTTACGAAGCGTATTAAGCCATTCCCAGAGTGAGTTTTCCTACAGAACTTGGTCTCTCACTTGGAATGTCCAAGGTTTCTTTTTCTTGTTTATCTTCCCAGTCAAGGGCCACCCCCTAATGGGTCAAAGTCGTAAAGGTTTCTCTGATTTGCGAGGAGTTCTGGATGAACTATGATAGTAGGTCTGTAAGACCTAGAATTTGGCGAATTCCTGTCGGGGGCTCTGGTGTCGACAAATTCTCAACGCTTTTGATAAATTGACAGAGTACTCAAGAATTTCCACATCACTAATAGTGTGTCTTAGGAAATTTTGACTCTTCAATTCCAAAACTTTTGTTCAGAGAACTTTACGAGAAGTATCTCCGAGGGTACTGTTTCCGCGGGTTCCTTCTTACTACGAGGGTAGATAAGTAAGTTGCTACATGGAGAATGACGAACTGATCCTAGTAAGAAAGACGGACTCTATTCATTAAACTCATGAATGCTTTGGGCGCATTGGTCCTATCCGAGGGGTATCACTACGGACTCGAAGTGTCTGCATCGTGTTCGGAAGGTAGTCTTCCGGACATCCTTCCCTCACACTCAAACTGGTGATATTCAGATCTCAGGTCCATTTCTGAAAGTAATTCTTTCCTTACGTTTTCTCAACCGCTTCATCTATGCGAGGCAGAGACAACGATTTCTAATGGAAAATCTTGACGGAGTCCTCGATATCTGAGGTACATACGATGCAATCCGTCGACCTCTAGAAGAATAAGACCGCGGCTCTCCAGGGTGAGAAGCCTAGTCTTCCAATTCTATTTCTGTGCAGTTTGCTAAGTTGTCTGGACTGTTCTTGTATCTCCGTAGGTGTTTAGACTGAAGGGTGATCTGTTTACAGGAGTCATACTGGGTTATAAGTTTGTTCATAGGAAGATGGGATACTCGTAGTCTTGGGCAATTCTCCGTCCTGAAGTTCATATTTAGGATTCATACCTGGTTTATCAATCACAATCTTGCGTATACGAGTCGTATATAATTATGATTGAAACGGTAGTCGAATAACTGATTCTTCTTTAAGCTCACATCCCATCACGGAAAAAGAAGTTAAAGTGAAATCATCAATTCTAAACCTGTAGAACCTTGATTTTATATCACTCTTATGTATGCATTCTCCAGCGACTGATCAACCGTATGGATCTTTAGATTGAACTTGACGTACTGTACGAGTGGTACTTCGGGGATTTCTTCAGAAAGGAAAAGAACTATGAGGTACTCCATGTATGAGTACTTCGGTGTTCTGAAATGATGGTTTCGCTAAAAAGACGTTTACTGATAAAGAGATGTACGTATGAAGCTATTTTTGTAAAGATCAAATTGAATCGGGTCGTATGATAATGTCGGAATCATACGGAAACTTAAAGACATTAGATTTGAACATAAGACGTTTATAGACAAAACACAACCGTGCAACCATCAACAGAGTTACCGTACTTTAGACTACTACAAGACTATTGCTACGAAATAGGGTATACTACAAAAGACAAGTATACATAGCACGAGCATCCCTATACCGATAGGATCCCGCAAAAGATAAGACTCTGGTTGCACTAGCTTTAAACATGTTTTAAAACATACAAAATACTGACGATTGGAAGGGAACCTATACTATAGTAGGGTCCTTAACTGCCTCTTTCCATTTTGAGGTCAAACTCCTCTGGATTCGCCGTTGTCCTTCTCTGCTAGACAGTCCCTCTTGAAGTGTCCCATGACGCCACATAGATGGCATATCTGAGAGGTTTGGACATTGGTGGTTGAAGTAATGTGTTGGATCTGGGTCCTGCAGCAGCTGGTAGTATGTCCATTCTTGTTGCACTTAAAACAGTGTAACAGACGATAACTACCCAAATGATGAAAGCTACACTTATAGCATTTCGGTAGGTTTCCGGCCTATTGCCTGGCTGGTGTAGGGACAATTGGGACACCAGAAGGAATGGTATTAGGAGGTACAGATGTCGTAGCTGTGAAGGTCGTTACCGGTGGTTGCTTCTTATTCGCCCCTCGAAGCGATTTGTCCTTCTTTTTGGCCCAAAACTTCCGTTTGTTACTCTTGGTCATGGAACTCGGGGTTTCGTGGTAGTTTGTTGCTCATTGAGGTACTTGATTCTCACCTGGATTGGAATTGTTGTTAACAAATCCGCTAACATTCATGTTGTTAGCGTTAAGGTGGGTCAGAATAGCTGACACGGCAGCCGAGACTGCAGCTTGAAAGGTAGCCGCATCAATCTGAAGGGTCGGTGCTTGGTTGATGGGTTTATCGTTTTCTTTGGCGACATGATTCTGTTTCACGAAAAGAAATTGAATTTGTGAGCGAGCATGATTGAACCTAGACGTAGTTCGACTGTTTATGTAAAGAATAGAAGTATGTTCTCGTGAGTTTGACCTACATCCCTATGATGCAGTCCTAATACGGATTGGAAGTATGTTCACGAAGGTTTGACCTACATCCCTATGATGCAGTCCTAGTACTGAGTGGGAGTAATTTCGTAAAATGGTCTCAAGACGTTTGTCGTTCAAGCCAAGGTATCGATGGTTGGTGAATAACATGATCCAACCACTAAAAGAGACTTTGAAATATCTCCGAGTTAAATTACTATAGTCCAATGACTTGACTAAAGCATGTTTCAGATAGACTCCAATGAAAGTATGATGAGAGTATTTGAACAAAAACATGACACGGAATTTAGCCGACTGTCAACATCACAATTTTTTTAAGATGAAATAAGTTCAGGGAAAATTAACCTGAAGCTGGTCTTACATCATATCCGGAGTATCCAAAGTTTTGGCCGTATAAAGGCCTAACTAAAAGTACCTACAGTACAAGGCAGTTCCATAGAAAAATGCCACATAGGACATAGACAGGAACACAGTTCTTTTAAAACAAGAAGGAAATTAAAGTATCTCCTACTGGTGACGATCATCTCTCTGGTGAACTCTCAGCTCAGCCAGTTGACGTTCCATATCAAGCAGGTGTCTTTCGTACACCCTCTGGTGTACGCGGAGTTCTATGACTTCGGCTCATGATTCAGTCAGTGCTTGCAGCAGGGTTTCATGGTTTCTCTCAGATCTCTCACGAGCATCTTCTAGATGAATGGTGCGGAGGGTATGCATTCTCGCATCGGCGACTACTTCAGTGATCTGATGTAGGGCTGTCCTGCCTTGAATCTCATTTCGGCCACTCTGCGGACCAAGATTGGCAAGATTCTGTATGCTGAGCCCCCATTGCTCAGGTCATAGAAGCTTCGGTCACCATTAAATGGCATGGGCTGATCATGTCCTTGGCTCCATGTTTCCAAGCATTCCACCCACTCAGGCGTCGAGCCATGAAAAGTCGGACGAGGGTTAGGAATTGGAATGGGAGTTGCCTGGGGTAGGTTCTCAACCTCGGGTTTGGAGTTAGCACCATCCGAAAGGTCTTCATCATGGTGATCATTCAAAAGGATAGGATGATCATTATCCGGTTCTTCTCCAAACCATCCAGCAATGACTTCGTTCGGAAGGTACTGGTTGCCGTGGGGATGGAGTCCATCCATGTTATCTATGCGAGAATTGGGATAAGAAATAATTATTAGACGAACTATCTGGATAATTATTTAGAAAATCTTCATTAGTTACATCACTATTTGTGAAGTGCATACCAATTATATGTAATCGAAACAGGATAGGCCTTCGAATAAGTGATCTTAACTCCAAATTCACACAGAATAGGGGTAAAGCAAAATTTTCACAGGTTCTAAGTCTATAACATCCTAATTACATATAGCCTTAGTGTATCCACTTAGCAACTATCAACTAAGTAATGAAGATCCCGTTTGAGTTCTCAAGTATAAAGTACCTATAGTAACACCAAATACTCCTATAGTATTTTAAGTTTAATGTTATGTTCTACTGTTCTAATTATGGTATTGTTGGTAAGATTTTAGACTTGTTGCAACCTCACAACTACACTTAGGCACATGCTAGTCAACCCTCGGATAATATAGTTGATCAGGCTATATCTTCCCAGTTTTGACCATATGTCTCTAAGTCCATCTGTGTTGCCCAACAATCGTAATTCTTTTGTACTGTCCTAGTGACACTGATTTTAGTATGAATGCAGGCACGTATACTAAATTAAATATTTTACTATTTAAAGTATAAAATCTTTGTCAGATTATTTTTAATCCCTATGTATTTATAGTTAGTATATCTTTTATGGGTTGATATACTTAATTCACTATAAACAATGCTCTGATACCAATCTGTCACACCCCAAAACCAAGAACGGCGGAAACGTTCTGGGGCAGAGGACGTCATGTACAGTATCACAACAATGAAAAGTAGTAAACAAGCAACAACATCATCAATTGCATTAATAATATAATTTTAATACAAGTGTTCTGTCAAATTATAATAGACACTAAAGTATAAACAAAATGAAAGATGAGTCTTGAATGAGCTCCATCTTCTCTAAACCTTGCATCGGTACCTTGACTTGAAGGAACCTCCATGGGCTTCGATGTTGAGAGAAAATTTTTGAGAACATTACTTTTTTCCCCAGTCTTGGTTGCCGAAGAAGCAACTTCATTGACTTTATTAAAACAGCTGTTGGTAAATCCTGGAAGAGGACCAAATTCTTCATCATCAAGATCAAGCTCAGTATTTGTAGGGATATCATCACTGATCCCTGTGAAGTCTATCTCTTTCAAAAATTCTACCTCTCCATAGAGATCTTCTGATGTGTTTTGGTCATAAGAACATCCTATGTGCTCATACAAACCCTAATGCTTGGATATAGGTTTCTCTATTATACATGCAAGTTATCCAAGATTATAAACCCTAGATCTAGCATATGATAATCAATATAACATATAAATTAGGGTTTAGATCATACCTTGATTGTTATGTAGCAATAACAATCTCTAATCTTCCTTGTAACGACTTTAGAAAGCTTAGAGTCACAAATGTCACTCCTCTAATGGTTCACAAACACCAAGAGCAAGAGGATGAAGAAGAGAAGAGAAGGAGGCAGCCCAAAACATGTGGAAACCCTAGAAGGAAGCTTGTCCACGTTTTTAGGGCATAAAGGTTCTTTAAATAGTGAGGCTATTAGGGTTATCTAACAAGGAAACCCTAATTTGGATGCTTAAGCCCTAAGCAACCCATGGGATCCTTCCTTAAAGGCCTTGGAACGATTTCTAATGGGTTTCCCATAGAATTCGTCCACTCCTTTAATAAAGAGTCCATTAGCTCAATATTCAACTATCATACAATTGACAGTTCAAGTCCCTTAAGTTTAATTAATCTCTTTTAGTCACAAACTTAATTCTTATTAATTCTTGACTAATATTAATTAAACAATATGATTTCTCCTTTAATATATTATTCTCATAATATATTAATAAATCATATTTAATCCTTTTTCTCCATAATTCATCCTATCAATTTGCTTTGGTGAAGGCAACCCAAAAGGACCATGCACCATCGGGTCAAGTACATACCAAAACAGTTATGGACTTAGACACTAATCCAACAGTCTCCCACTTGGATAAGTCTAATAACTATTATGCGTATGACTTTAGATCCTGATCTGCAATCGTAGCTTTCCAAAGCCGCTGTCAACTCTGATCTTATCAGATACACGTGTCCTTTAGATAAGGGATCATATATTCCTCCATTCTAGATATCGTATAAGACATGATTTCTAATCAGGCTTTCTATACTATTTCTCGACTTCCGATTTATTACGACCGACTAATTGAACAAATCAAATTAGCCCTAGCCCGGCCGAGCATTTACGTTTGTCATCACTAAATCATCGAGGGGCCCAAAGATATCGCTTTTATCCTACTTTGGATAAAAGGAACGGATAAACTTTGATTCAATGCTCGCTTGCACTCACTCACCGAATCACACACAACAATATGTTTTATGACACAAAGTTACTGGTGCGTTTACATATTATCAATGTGCAACCGATTCGCAAGATACAACTCACACATCTCGGTTTCAAGAATATAAGATGTTATCGTCTCACCAATCACTCGTGATGAAATCCACGAAGTGATCCAAGTGAGCATGGGTTTAATCCAATGCTCAAATCATATTCATAAGCACTCATGAACGTTGCAGCAACCATTTGCTTATGTCTAATACCCATTAGACAATCCACACATCAATTCATGACAGTCTTCATTCATACCTACTTCCAACATATGAACGACTGTGGCCCGTTCGAATAATTTGACTGTTCTCAACCAATTAAATTATTCAGGAAGTCAAAACATGCAAAGTGAAACACAAGAATAATACTAATCCCATATGACCTCAAACCTTTGAGCATAAATAAAACACCTTTTATTTATCACCATATTGATTACTTATTATTTATTGTTTCGGGTAATCAACTTCTTACTCGAATTATTACTACACTTGTCCCATGCTCCTAGCATGCACACAATGTTTACCTATGGTTCTTACTTTGTGAGATAGATCAAATTGAACACATTTCCAATCATACTCATTTCACAACTCCGAATCCTTTTCACAAGTGAAAGAATATCAAATTCTTGCCACTTATGGAATATGTTAGATTCTAACATTTTATGCAACGATCCTTTTGTAATGTCACTGCACTAAAGTCACAATGACTGTTTCCAATGAAATTACAAAGTCCTCTATCGGAGATTGTTACAATACAATTCCTTAGATATAATGTTTCTCACTCAAAGTACATTCCTTTGAACATCCTTTTGCATAAAAGTTTCTAATCTAGACATAGATTTTCAATATTCAATTCCAAATATGGACACGTTTCCATATTTTCCATATGACAACTCATTCTTAATAGAATCTTATCTATTCATAATAATGTCGATATGGTCCATCCAATACTATACTTCCAACTACTCACAAGCTACCAATCCTTGGTGAACTTTGGATTGTCCTTTGATAGTTGTTTAATTATCTTAGTCAAAACCGATTCTTGTCCTTTTTCCCTCTAAATGCGCTAGACATTTGGAAAATTTTAGAATGGTCAAATATTATAGCATTTGCAATCGATCCTATACCCGAAGCGTATGGGACACGATGCATAATGTCTTACATAAAGATTTGATACTTTATCAATCTTCTGCCATAATATTTTATGTGATACGTTCTCACAATTCGAACTATGAAGAGGAATGTCGTAATTATAATCGAAATTTAAGAATGCACTATGTATCATAGACTAATTTATTAACATTCCACAACCTAAGCCTTTAGATTTGAAATGAAGCATAATATTCTCTCCCTTAATTATAGCAAAACAACTATTCAACCCTTACAACTTTGCAAAGTATGACTCTTGTTTTCTATAATTAATATTGCTAACTTGCAATACTTGCCTTAATAATCATACAATCATAACATTTATGCTCCCACTATCTAGATGATTATTATAAACATAACACTTATGCTCCCACTAGCTTTGACATGTATTCAGAAACCATCTTAACTTCCAGAAAAACAATGCATATTGAATTTCTTTAAGTTCATATTTCTAATACCTAATGCTTTGATAATCTTTTATCAAGGCTTCTTAAACTTATACACCTTAGCCATAGATAGCTCATATGTATGTCTAAACAATTCAGACTAATTGCCAAATCTCACAATTCGAATCATGGAAAGGGATACCGTAACCATAATTGAATTCGAGAATACAATTTCACAATCACTATCTTCTTAAAATCTCTATTAGTGAAAGCATTTCCTCACAGTCATTTTCATGAAGGAGGGAATCTTATGACACTTATATTTTAGTGGTGTGTGTGTTCCTATCCATGTGAATTTGTTAAAACCAAAGTTTACGACAAATTCAAACTCATATGGACCGAACTTTCTTAATCTTGATTTCTTTGCCTTATGGTAACACAGCTGCCCACCGTGTCTTCCAAGTAGTTAAACAGCTCACCTTTTCCTATCAATGTACTTTTCATTGATCAAGGTCCTTGCCTTTTATGCATTCAAATGAGAACTCATAGAACTCACATGCATAATTAACTTAATTGGAACGGCACATAAACAAAATAATGTCAACACGATAGGTTGTAAACCCCAACTCGTGTGCTAGTGATGATCTAAGGTCTATTTTGATTTGTTCTTGAAACCTTTCAAGACCATTAAGACTCCCACTAACTCCTTGACATATAAGATTCTCTTGTCAGTAAACATTTCTTGACAAACAAATATTCAAGAGTTAGTGTAGTTTTTATCAAAACACTTCATAAATTGGTCCTAGTTGGTCTTTGTCTTATCCGAGACATCACAACTTTCCATATTTGATGAATGTTATAAACCTTCCTAATACTTGTCACTCAATATCATAATCTTAACTCTAAGACTTGTTTTGGAACGAAGTATGATTGACTTTTTGATTTAACTATTTCTTCAATTCTTGATTCCTCTTCTTAGACATACAATTGCACTAAGACTCACTTAGAGGATCAACTGAGATATGGTTCTTAATCATTAAGACATATCATAAAGCATAAAAGGTACTCTCCCTTCTTCTTAGAATAGAGAAACTTTTATCATTCTGCCTTCTTGATTCTTCTTATTCGTTCTGCTATTGATTTAAACTCTTTCAATCAATTCAGAATTACACTTAATCTTATAAGTATAATCATATTTACTAAACCTTTAGTAAATCATGACGAATATCTTTGTTATTCTTGTGGTGGAATCAGCACACATCTTTGTGTACTCGATCTCCTAGTCCTTCACTTGACACTTTGTCAATGAATTAGTCTAATTTCCAATATGAAATTTCTCATTCATCGTGCAACCAAGTTGCATGATTCCAAGTTTCTGTCCAATTGAAACTTGGGCGATGAGAAACTTTCCCTATTCGGTAAATTTTTCGACATTTTCACAAATAACATAGTTAAGAATCAAATCTATTATTGCTAATAATAGAAACATTTTAACATCAATTTTTTTCATACACGCCATTGTAAGGATAAATAAATAAAATTTATTTTATTGCGGAAAAAATTTGTCCTTACAATGCAATTCATTGAAAAACTATGCTAATACATCTTTCTTAGCAATCTAATTCTAACTCTAAGTAGCAGCTCAAGAATCTAATCTTCAAGTAATGCGATCGAAATCCAGTCCTTCACGGTTAGATTCTGCTCACTTCTTCCCTTAAGCTTCCTCTCTTTTCTTTGATCCTACAAAACATCAATTGTAATCTTATCACATTATGTATTAAGAATCTAGAATAGGAGCTTAAAAGAGTTAGTCAATGGATTTTACCTAAAGCAGAGCCATACGTTTTGACTCTCCCATCTCTTAGATCTCTTAGGTAAATAGGGCAGCTTCGTCTCCAATGCCCTTCTGTTGGCAATAAAAGCAAATTGACTCTTTTGGAACAACACATGGAACTACTTTAGATATTGCCTTTCTCTTATGATCAAACTCTTCGATCATGGCATGTCTTTCATTGTCATTGCCTATATCCATAGAGGCCTGGAAGGCAGATTCACCAATCAACTTTGCTTTTCCATTGCGCCAAACCATTGCTGATTCAGCGGCAATAAGCATGTAGGTGAGATCTATAAGGGTCACGTCGTGGTTCATCATATAGTACTCTCTTACGAACTCACTATACGAGTTAGGAAGTGACTGAAGAGCCCAGTCAACAGCCATCTCCTCACAGACAATGGATCCCAACATTCTTAACCTATCAATGTGTGACTTCATCACTAGGACGTGTGCACACACCGACTTTCCTTCTTAATGTTTACTTGCCAAAGGAGCTTGAGTGAGCTTGAACTTTTCAAGCCTTCGAACTTGTGGGTTAGGGAGAATAATTGGAGGAGGTGGAGGAAATGAAGCATGATCTTTTGTTCCTCGATCGAATCATGGAATATCATCTTCATGTGGAATGCTTGTTCCATGGGATTTGGGAAGACCATAGTTGTCATACTTTGACATCTACAAAACGGGAGAAAACAAATTCAAGTTAGTTGATCGATTGAGTCCTTAATAAATCACCCAAATGAGATATTAAGGCTAGGACCCAACACAATACACTACAACCTAGAAAAGGGATGCCGTAATCTAGTTGCAGAATATTTGAAGGTAAGTGAATGACAATTCACTAATTTCCGCCATGAAAAATGAAAAGGAAATTAAGTTTCAAATCTATGAAAACTCCTAGATCATTTGAGATTCATTGAACTTTTCAATGGCATGTTTAAATCTCGATATGCCCCTCTTGTTTGTGACTGGGATGCCGAGGATCACAAAGCGGGTGTGAATAACCATGCAAACATACATGGTGCCCTCACATGTTACAGTCACCTATTCGATGTGCTGGTAAACCACACACGCTCCACCGAACTATGACAAACATTGAGTCACCCTTTGCTACCTTTGCTTAGAACCATTTAGTGTGCTGGTAAACCACACACGCTCCACTAACGTCTTTGCAACGGTACAAAGTGTAATTTCATGGAATTACATCAATTCACTTTTGCCTAAAGTAACTAAGATTGGGAATTTGTAAAACATTTAGTTACTTTTGTACTTCATTATACTTATAATGTAAGGTTCTTGTCCTATCCTACCCGTTCGGCTAACGACCCTCCACTAGTCAAGAGTGCGGTGGGTAAGAGTGGATACCCATTCAATCCCCATTTTATAGGCAATTTCCTTAAACACCCGTTATAGACCAACTTCGTGAATGAGGCCTACTAACGGTAAGAGTCACTTTTACTCATACATATATATAATGTTAGACTTTTAATGTTATATATAGTATAGGGTGTATTTTACACTTTTAAAATACTAGGTGGTCAAAATTTAACAATTATAGTTTTAATTCAATTAAATTGTAAACCAAAACTTTATGGATTTATTAAAACTCTTTTAATTATACACCTTAATTAATTAATAAAACCATAAGGGTGTGATTTGAATTTTTCAAAACAATACTAGGGTTTTAGAATTTAACATTCCTAAATTAAACCTTTTAATCTACTTTTAAATTCCAAAACTAGAGGGCAAGTTTTCAAAAGTTTAAGGTTTCAACTATTTAAATTTCAAAACAAAACTTTTTAGTTCAAATTTAAACTATAAAACCTAAAGGGGAAAAATGAAACCTTTCATAACACAAGAATCAAATAACAAATAATATTAATCTTATTATTATCTATATTTGACCTAATTTCAATTTCTTGAAAAATAAGTTACCCAATTAATACAAATAATCAAACTTTATCATATAAGGAAGTTATTATCTAATCAATTGGTAATTATCTTTTGTTTAATCAAGGATATACTCATAAATATGTATAAAATCGGATTTTAATGATCTAAAACAGATAAGGCAAGTATCCATGAGTAAAACAGCAAGATCGAAATCCCGAAATCCCCTCTTTCTGACGCTCGGACTCGCCGAGTACCCATATGGACTCGCCGAGTAGGGGCCTACTCGCCGAGTCCACAATGGGACTCGCCGAGCCCATCAGGCAGGCTCACAAAAATCGAATTTTCAACTTGAATAAACACATAATGCATCAATACAATAGAAACCAATCAAGGCTCTGATACCACTGATGGGTTTTGGTCATAAGAACATCCTATGTGCTCATACAAACCCTAATGCTTGGATCTAGGTTTCTCTATTGTACATGCAAGTTATCTAAGACTATAAACCCTAGATCTAGCATATGATAATCAATATAACATATAAATTAGGGTTTAGATCATACCTTGATTGTTATGTAGCAATAACAATCTCTAATCTTCCTTGTAATGACTTTAGAAAGCTTAGAGTCACAAATGTCACTCCTCTGATGGTTCACAAACACCAAGAGCAAGAGGATGAAGAAGAGAAGAGAAGGAGGCTGCCCAAAACATGTGGAAACCCTAGAAGGAAGCTTGTCCACGTTTTTGGGGCATAAGGGTTCTTTAAATAGTGAGGCTATTAGGGTTATCTAACAAGGAAACCCTAATTTGGATGCTTAAGCCCTAAGCAACCCATGGGCTCCTTCCTTAAAGGCCTTGGAACGATTTCTAATGGGTTTCCCATAGAATTCGTCCACTCCTTTAATAAGGAGTCCATTAGCTCAATATTCAACTATCATACAATTGACAGTTTTTGTCCCTTAAGTTTAATTAATCTCTTTTAGTCACAAACTTAATTCTTATTAATTCTTGACTAATATTAATTAAACAATATGATTTCTCCTTTAATATATTATTCTCATAATATATTAATAAATCATATTTAATCATTTCTCTCCATAATTCATCATATCAAGTTGCTTTGGTGAAGGCAACCCAAAAAGACCATGCACCATCGGGTCAAGTACATACCAAAATAGTTATGGACTTAGACACTAATCCAACATCTTCATCATCTTCCTCGTGAACAGATTGTGTTTCATCTTCCTTATGATATAGACGATCATGTTCCTCAGCCACTGTGGCTGTAGGAGAATCATGAACCTCCTCAATTTCTGGTTCAGAGGTTGAAAACACAATGTCTTCAGTCACTGTAGGAATGTATTGATCTTCTGAGTCTGACTGATCACTTTCTTCAAAAATTCCAAATTTGATTAAGGGGAATTTTCCTTCAAAAACAAAATTTTCCTCCTCTTTTCTACTTCATTAACCCGAATGCACTTGGACCAACTGATTTAAGATCCAAAGTCTCGTTCCCTCTCTGCAGCTCAGGATGCATGATGTTGAAGATGATCTGAAGAAATCTTGGGTACATCAAAAACTTATCTCTCTTGTTCCCTTCAAGATTCAGAACCAGTTCGTGTAGTATAAAATTTGAAAAGTTAAACTCAATTCCCGAGGCCAAAGCTCTGATGGCTCCTGTGTTGGCCAAGGAGATTTCGTTCGCACCGGATCTCCTACCAGAAATACAGCTCACAAACACATGAGCTAGATATTTCCAGCAGGGAGGAAAGCAGTTTATTGATGGTAGGAGGAAATGTTCCCTCATACCCCATATGGTCTAGAACATCCTGAGTTTGATGCACATTAATTTCCATAGAGTATTCTGATATGTCATCAATTCGGAGAGATTCCCGAATATTACTCTCTGAAACTCGAACCTTCTTTCCTTGGATTGTGGCTTCAATGTACTTTTCACCTTTGTTATCCTTCTTCACGACTGCACTTCTCCAGAAATCTTTGATCAGGTTTTGATAAATTGCAGGGCTGGTTCTCAATGCATGGACCAAACAACATTTCTTCAGACCGTCAACAATGAACTTTAGATCATTGTGAGCTGCTGGAGGATCTTCAAGCAAAATAGTTGAGTTGTGAACTTTAGCAAATTCTAGATCTCCCATTTTAATCTGAAAAGAAACACATGCAATCATTAGGGCAAAAATAATTTTAACCATATGTATTTCAACTGCTCATGATTGACCATGAAGAAGTGTGCAACCGCACATGAGAATGCACACAGCCGCACACGTGGATATGTGCAGCTGCACACAAAATATACATATGCAGCCGCACATAGTCTAGCCGTACACAGATATGTGTAGCCGCACATGCCGTGTGCGGCCGCACACGCCGTGTGCGGTCATACTCATAGTCGAAACACAAGATCCTTTGATTAAACACCAAATATTGATCGATTTTGCATAAAAAATGTGTTATGGGAGTCGCTTTTACAAGAATTACCGGTATGGAGCTTTGATTCCAAGAAGATTGATGAAATTTTAGGATTTTAGAGAGAGAGAGAGTGTGTGTGTGTGTGTGTGTGTAAGTTGTGTGCGGTTGGAGCAGTTTCAAATGAGAACAGCGGCGGTGATCTAGAAACCGCACACGGTATATATACTCTCAAAAATTTGCATTTCCTCCCCCTCAACTCTTTAATAATAAAAAACTATGCCCAAACTCAAACATTTCAAAAATAAGCCATTTTGAGGATTAAAAAATTTAAAATTTATTATTCCTAAAAATTTTAGTCATAAAACAAAAAAAAATAAAGACAAAAATAAAATTAAATCAAATGAAAATACTAACAATAACAAAAATTAAATTTAACTTTAATCCTCAAATCCTCTAAATTGTTTAACCTTTCATATTCACATCTTTGTCTGGTCGATCGTTGGTATTGTGGTCCACTTAAACACGAAAAATTGTGACAATTTTAGGACATACTACTAATTGTAAGACAAATTGATCCTAAGTTCCTAGATATTATATCTGATCCTAAGTTCTTAGATACTATATCTTAAGGACCATTCAGCTGACGACGACCAGGGATATTGTTGTCCACCTAAATTGAGCAACGAGATCTATAGACAATCTTTGAGTGTTCAATTTTAATTGTACTGGAATATGTTTCCCGCTTCCTAGTATGCCCCAGTAATCAAAGACTTCCAGAGTACTCCTTACATCAGGTGAGAGACAATCATTAGGAGAGTAGATCGATTCAGATTATTATCACGTATAGTTTTAGAGGGATTGAGAAGTAGAAGGATGCATATGCTGTGTACCAGGTCGGATTGTTAATCACGCAAAGGAGACAACATATGGCTAACAGATAAGAAGAATTTCATAGGTATAATATGCAGAGAAATAGAGTTGCATATGGTACAGTCCAGGTCGGGTTTTGAGTCACGCAGAGGAGGTAACATATGACTAACAGACAGATAGAAAGAGAAAACAATTTTCTATAGACCTAATTCATCGGAATTTACCAGTCGCCCCATCAACACCGGAATTAAGGACAGAATCCGCACATCGTGGAAAAGATAAACCACGGTTCTAGATACAGGTTCATTTAATGTGACGAGTCGATTCCCATATATATCTCCCTGCTCAATCTAACCAAGCGTCGTATTTTCAGACTAAACGGATCTCACTTGGTCAAGATTTGTCAAGTCTATAAATTTCCTAAGTTCAACTCTGCCTAGTCATGTCCATTTAGAATCTTTTGTGACTACCAACGCATCAAACCAGAGCATAGACCCTTCAACTTTGGGTACGTTACGCAAACTTAGATTGTCTGTTATCACTTGATAATATCACTTCCCAATTCATATAAAAAAAACAAAGATATATTTGAAAAAAAAAATTGTTTTTCTAGTTTTTTTGTTTTTCTAATGTTTTTGGATTTTCTAATTTTTTGATGTTTTTGGATTTTTGATTTTTCTCCCCCTAAATTTGTGCATATAAGAGAAGAAAACAAAAAAAATGCGCAAATTTAACCTAAACTAAACACTAAAAAAAATTAATCCTCAAAACGAATCATTTTCAGAAAATTAACTAGCATATCGAATCGAGCTTTGTTAAATGGCTTGGTGAACAGATCCGCAACATTATTATCAGAGCGGACTTGTTCTAGCCGAATGAGCGAGCGCTCATAACATTCTCGTATGAAATGAATTTTGATGTCGATGTGCTTGGTTTTTGAGTGCTGAACCGGGTTATTCACAATTTGGATCGCAGCCTCATTATCACAGAATATAGGGGTTTCTTGGAAATTCAAATCGTAGTCCAACAGCTGATATTGGATCCATATGACTTGAAAACAACATGCAGACGCAGCGACATACTCCGCTTCTGCTGTTGAGGTGGAAACGGTATGCTGCTTCTTGCACTGCCATGAGACCAATCGATCTTCCAGAAATTGGCATCCTCCTGAAGTCGATTTTCTATCAAGCTCACACCCGCCATAGTTGCTGTCTGCAAAATCATAAATGTCAAATTCTGGATTTTTTGGATACCAAAGACCCAGTTTTGGGCAACCTTTAAGGTACCGAAAAATCCGTTTAACAGCAAATAGATGAGAAAGTTTAGGATTAGCCTGGTAGCGAGCACCTTGACAGACCGCAAACATTACGTATGGGCGACTAGCAGTCAGATACATGAGTGATCCGATCATTGATTGATAATGTGTTTGATCTACGGATTCACATTCAAGATCAGGGGTCAGTAGAGGTCTCTCCGTCATGGGTGTAAGGGCAGGTTTCGCGTCTCGGAACCCAAACTTCTCCAGAACATCATCCACATACTTTGCTTGGTGAATAAGGATTCCGGTTGAAGATTGTTGGACCTGAAGCCCCAAAAACGTGGTTATTTCCCCAAGCGAACTCATCTTGAACCGCTTCTTCATCACGACTTCGAACTCTTTGCAAAGTTGTTGGCTTGTCGACCCGAAAATAATGTCGTCCACATAGATTTGAACAAGAATTTGATCCGGACCGACATGTTTGATAAATAAGGTTTGATCAATAGTGCCTTGGGAATAGCCGTGGTTGAGCAAATACTGAGTTAGGGTAGCATACCAAGCTCTAGGAGCTTGATGCAGCCCATACAGAGCTTTGTCTAACTTGTAGACATGGTTGGGAAGCTTTGAATTAACGAAACCGGGTGGTTGGTCAACATAAATCTCCTCCTTGACCTTGCTATACAAGAAAGCCGTCTTGATGTCCATTTGGTATACGGTGAAGTTCATATAGGAAGCATATGCAAGGAAGATACGAATGGGTTCCAAGCGCGCTACCGGAGCATAGACCTCCGTATAATCAAGACCCTCAACTTGCTGAAACCCGCGAACCACTAATCTCGCCTTGTTACGCACAATAACACCAGAGTCGTCTTGCTTATTCTGAAAGACCCATCTGGTCTCGAGAGATTTCTTTCCTTTTGGCAACTCCACCAACTTCCAAACCCCGAGCTTCTCAAACTTATTTAGTTCATCATGCATGGCGTCAACCCAGCTGGGCTCATTCAGAGCCATTTCGATAGTTTTAGGCTCTATCTGAGAAATGAAGCAAGAGTAAAGACACGTATTAACATCTCTACTTTGAATTCGCGTTTGAACACCGTTGCCCAGCTGGCCAATGACGTTCTCTATTGGATGGTCGCACTGAATGCGTGCAGGGATCTCGTAGTTGATATCATTGACAGAGACTGGAAGATTATAGATGTTAACTGCTCCATCATTTGCTGTATGATCCACAGTAAATGAACAAGGTTCGTTTGGAGGATCTGCTGACCTGAGGATACAAGTTATTTTGAAAGAGAGTATCAGCTTTAAAGCTGGTGAGATCATAAGTATAAATGTGTCTTAATTTGTATGTAAGTATTTTTTTGACATGTAATGAAAGACTTGAAAATGTTTTGAAAGAAAGTTCATGTAAGTATGAAAATGTTTGTAAAACAACTGTAAACGTTTGAAAACCCTAGAAATCCCTATGATTCCTACTATTATGAAAAGGGAGTCTTCTACCAAGACCTAACTGTTCTAAATGTAGTCTTCTACCAAGACTCAACTGTTCTACTATTATTATTATTATTATTATTATTATTATTATTATTATTATTATTATAAGACATTGTATCCTTTGGTACTAGGATACTCAAATATAATTCACCTCATCGATTATGTGAATGGGTCACAAGATAAAGGTAATAATATAAATAACCTAAGTATTACCCTTTGGTACTAGGGTAACTAACAATGTTAACTGAAGACTTCCGTAGATGTACATTTACCTCTGTTGCTAACAGCTGGGTGTAGGAATAGTTAGTCCCTTAAAGTATACCTGTAATGGTATCAACCGTTGACATCAGTGGATGTGCTTTTACCTCTGTAGCTAACAGAGATTCTAGTAATGGTTAATCCCGCAAAGTAGCCTTTGGTACTAGGATATTAAATCCAATCTATCTTGCTGATTATGTGATTGTATCACAAAGTGAAGATAAGAATGAGGATTATATAACAGAATCTATACATATAAAATGTACTAATAATTCATCATATGTTATCTATGTAAACGTACTCATGTAAGTGTACTCATGTAGATGTATCTATATAATTGTACTCATGTAAATGTAATCATGTAAATGTATCTATATAATTGTACTCATGTAAATGTAATCATGTAAATGTACTCATGTAATTATATCTATGTAATATTATAGTAATGTACTGTATGTACTAGTTGTGACGTGTGTTCTCTCTATCTAGCAAGTATTGACTCATGAATGAACTGACTCATTTTATGATATCGTGTTCTAGTAATAGTTCTAGTATCTTCCTAAACTACCCATATGGTAGCTTACTAGTAATGTAACTGGTACGTATGAACATGCAAGTATATCCTTGCTACCCAAGGGTACTGAATGGACTGGAAGAACCTTTATGACTATATATGTACACATGATATATAACAAATATTTAAACGACCTTCGGATGGGTACTCGATATCCCACCAGACCACATCTCAAGTGCGAAAAGGAAATAGGATAGATAGCCTTCCTAAGTCTTTTAAACATTTCTTATATAACTATACATATATAGGCATGCAATTGATAATATAAAAGCATAAAATAAGTTTTGTAAAACCTTTGAACATAATTATTATCTAAGAAAAGATCGACTTGATGTCAATCTATAAAACGGTTTGAAAGCATGGGTTTGATAAAACAGTCTAAGTATAAAGAAACATTTGTTTGAAACACGATTGTAAATGAGTTTGAAATGAAACATAAAGAGTAAAATGTACAGTTTAATAAGGAGTTTTAAACATATAAAGTGTTTATGAAAATCATTTGAAGGAAACTGTTTGGTAAAACGGCTAGTGAGTAGTAAATCATTTGAATGCTGCTTATTAATCACATGTGATTGATATAATAAATAGCATGATTCTACTTGTATCCCCATAAAGCATTTAAAAACATTTAAAACATTGATTAAGGGGTATGAACTCACCTGTTGTGAATGGTACGGATGAACTGAAGAGGTAGGATGGCTAGGTGTCAAGTGAAGTCTTGAACACACTCTATGATCCTAGTTAACATATAATATCACATATATGTATCAAATTAGTCTATAAACAACTAATAAATAAATCAAGACACCCTAGGACATGCTAAACACCTTTATCAAGTGTTATTAGCCTCTAGGATTGCATCTAAGTGTTTGTAGGGAAACCTATTGTGTGTAGGGTTCAAGGAAAACTCCATAAGGGAGTTCACGGCCCTAATGGCACTACCAAATTAGTTTACGGTCGTAAACTCATGATTTTACGGCCGTAAGCTCATACTTATGTGACCATTTGATGTTTGATGCACTATAAGGCCCTAAGAAGCATTCCTACTTAATGGCTTGGTCTATGGAAGAGCTTAGGGCATTATAAAACTCCTTTTAGGAGTTTACGTCCCTGGGACCAAATCCCTTGGAGATTACGGCCGTAATCTCCCTTGGAAGGGTGTTTTTGGTGTTTTCAAGTCCCTAATTTAACTAGGAAATAAACTAGGCTAGTGTGCAAGGCTTTAGAAGAGTTTATAGCACCATTTGGCCCTATTGATTGGAGTTCACGACCTTGGAACTTCTTGGGCCGTGAACACCTTACTCTTGGTGTTCTTATGGTGTTTTCTAGTCCAAAACACATTAGGGTACATGTCTAAACTAGTTTCATTGCTCAAGGAAGGGACTAGTGCATCTTTTGACCCTTATAAAAGAGTTTACTCCCCAAGGTGTTCTTGGGCGGTAAACTCTCAGATCTTAGTGTTTTCCTATGATTTCTAGTGTATTAAGAATATTAGAAGCTTTAAAACAACACTAGATAGAAGTACTCACTTTCCGGAACGAAAGTCCGAAGATCCTTGAGAGAGAATTTGGCTTTTCTCTAGTTGGAAATGTAACTAATGAATAAATATGGTTCAGAATCCTATATATAGTCCTGGGATTTTTGGCAGAAAATATTTTATTCACGAAATGAACTCTAATATCATAGAGTTTTGAAATAACAATGTTGCACAAAACCCTATTGCATCCACTCTCCTGATATCTCCTTAAGTGTAAATCCTGAAATACTCAAACGTATACCCAAAAGTCTGGAAATTCTCTGTAACTGTTCTAACCTTTATTGACTTGATATGGTTTGTACGGAATGGAAATTTCGGGTTGTCACAATGCAATCCAAATGGACCATGCCAATCGGGTCAAGTATATACCAATGATATTTATGGACTTAGACACTAATCCAACAGTTTCCCACTTGGATAAGTCTAAAACTATTATTGCGTATGACTTCAAAACCCAACTAGCAATCGTAGCTCTTAAAAGATGATGTCGAACTCTGAACAAATCAATGACGTATCCATTAGATAAGGGATCATATATTCCTCCATTCTAAATATCATATGGACTGAGACATGAATTATAATCATTCTCTCCTACCATTTGTTGTTTCCCAATTTCTGATTTATGACGACCCACTAATTGAACAAATCAAATCAGTCATGGCTTGGCCAAGCACTTCGAGGTGTCATCACTAAATCATCGAGGGGCCAATAGATATCGCTTTTATCCCTTTAAGGGTAAAAGGAATGGATAAAATTCGACTCATATGCTTGTTCTACTACTTGTTGAATCATACACAAAGGCACGTTTATAACATTGAGTTACCAATGTGTTTTCGTACAATCAATGTATAACCAACTCATAGGCAACAACTCATATCTCTAGGTTTGAAGAATATAAGATATTATCGTCTCATGATCAATCGTGATAAAATCCATGAAGTGAGTCAAATGAGCGTAGGTTTAATCCAATACTCAGAACTTATGAGCACTCATGAATGTTGTAGCAACTCTTGCTATGTCCACTACCTTTGACATCTACAAACCAACTTCATGACAGTCTTGATTCATATCTACTTCCAACATATGACCGACTGTGGATGGTTTGAATAACTTAGTCATTCAGGAAGAACAACCTAGTTATTCTAGAAGTGGAAACATGCAAAGTGAAACACAAGAATAATCGAATCCAATATGGTCTCAGAACTTATGAATATAAATAGAACACCTTTTATTTATCACCATATTGATTACACATTATTCATTGCATACTGTTTCAAACTATCAACTTTATACTTGAATTAAAACAATAGTTTTTCGATGCTCCAAGCATGTACACTATGTTTTCTAAACACTAGTTATGTCATACTCCAAGTATGCACACTATGTTTTTCCAAACATTAGTTATGCCATACACCAAGTATGCACACTAAGTTTGTCCATGATTGTTACTTTGTGAAATAGATCGATTGAACATAATTCCAATGATTCTCATTTCACAATCCCAAATCCTTACCGCAAATGCAATAATTCCAAATTCCTGCCATTTACCTAAATCTGTTAGATTGTAAACTTATATGCATTGATCCTCTTGTAATGATTATGCACAAAGTCACAAACACTTGTCAACAAACATTACAGAGTATTCCAACGGAGATCACTCCATGAAAACGAAGTCTCAAATTCAAATTACATTGCTTTGAACATCCTTAATGCATTAAGTTTCCTAATCTTACACAGATTTAAAAACTTCCACCTATGGAGACATCTCCATATTCCCATTTTGACTATTACTTCTGAATAAGAGTTGCCTCTTTTAAAAATATGTCAATATAGTCCTTCCAAAATTAACACTATAATTCCAATTGCCCCTGAGCAACCAATCTTTGGTAAACCTTAGATTGTCCTCGACAATTGCTTAATCAAATTAGTCATATCTAGTTCTAGTACTTTTTCCCTCTTAATTCTCTAGGCATTTGGAAAAAATTTAGAACATATGAATATTATAGCACATGCAATTGACCCTATATCCGAAGCATATGGGACATGATTAATGATGTCTCATATAAAGACATGATACTAGACCAATCTTTTTGCTAAAATATTTATAATATTTCTATTTCTATTTGCCAAGTTCTCATAATTCAGATTATGAAAAGGGATGCCGTAATCATAATCGAATTTTAGAACGTAGATAATGGACCCATCTATAGAATTTCCTTATGTTGAGCCATTCTAACATAAAATTCATATATATATATATATATATATATATATATATATATATATATATCATTGACTAAAGATGATTAAAACCTAAATCTAAGCTTTTAGAATTGAAATGAAGTACAATTTCCTCACCCTAAATTATAGCAAAACAACTTTTTTCCCAATTGAAACCTTTTGTTTTCTATAATTAACATTTCTAACTTGCAACACTTATTATAATTATCATGCTCCCACTAAAATGAAAATTATTAGCATAACACTTATGCTCCCCCTAGCTTTGACATGTACTCAGAAATCAACTGGACTTCTAGAAATCAGTACTTTATTGACTTTCTTACCAAAGTTCAGACTTCTTATATGAAATGATTTGATAAAACTTTATCACAATCATACACCTTTCCTTACATAGATCTCATGTGTGTCTAAACAATTTTAGAACTATGAAAAGGGATGTCGTAACGACTTTGAGAATGCAAATATCACACTTGATATCTACCTAAAATCTACTTAGTGAAAGCGTTTCCTCACCATCATTTTCATGAATCGGAGAGAAACCTTATGAAACTTAGAATTTATGGTGTATGTGTTCCTATCCATGTGAATTTTTCAAAACATTCATCACAAGACAAGGTTAGTGACAAATCCAAACTCATATGGATTGAACTTGTGCAGTCTTAACTTCCTGCCACCTGGCAGCAAAAGGGCCTGACATTGCTTCCTAGTTGCTATGTAACCAATTGAGAACTCTCAGAACTCACATGCAAAGCCAACATTAAACGGAATGGGCACAAAAATAGGAATATGTCAACACGATAGGTTATAAACCTCACATTGTGTGCTAATGATAAATTATAGGTTTTTATTCTTGATTAGATCTTGAAGCTTTTCCAAGATCTTTAAGACTCCCCCTGTCCTCTTGACATATAAGACTCTCTTGCCAAATATTCAAGAGATAGTGCATATTCTTTATCAGGACAATCACTTCACACAATTAGCCTTAGTTGGTATTTGTTTTATCCAAAACATCACAATTTACCAATTTCAAATGTACAAGAGTAGGACACATTTTACTCGTACATTTGACAAGTGTTATAAGCCTTTCTTTAAGACGTGTCACTCAAATTACAATCTTATAGTATGACTTTAAGACTTGTTTTGGAACGAAGTATGACTCATCTTCTTGATTTAACCATTTCAACAATTAACAATTCCTCTTCTTAGCCATAAGAATGCATTAAGATGTCCTTAGAGGACCAATTGTGATATGGTTTCTTAAGCATTAAGATGATAACAAAACATGATACTAAAGTACTCTCCCATCTTTTCAGATTTGAGAAACTTTTATCTTTCTGCCTAATTTGATACTTCTTATTCGTTCTGTCATACATCAAGACTTTTCCAATGTTTCATAATTATACTTAAACTTGTAAGTATAACCATATTTACTAGACTTAGTAAATCATGAAGAATAGTCTTATCGATCTTTTGTGGTGGACTTGACCAGTGCACAAATATGTGTACTCGATCCCTTAGTCCTTCACTTGATTCACATATAAATGTGAACAAGGAATAAGTCTTAATTTTCCAAAGGTGAAAATTCTCATTCATCATACTATACAACTTGTATGATTCCAAGTTTCTATCTAACTGAAAACTTAGATGATGAGAATCTTTCCTTATTTGGTAAATTTAGACACTACAACAAATGAAAGAATCAAATTCATATTTCCATTATTGCTAGAAATATACAAACATTAATTTTCCATAAGCACCATTGCAATGACATATAAAATAAAAATAAATTTTATTTATTCATCAAATGCGGAAAAACTTTCCTTACAATGCAACTTTAAATGGAAACTATGCTATTACATATTTCCTAGCAATCTATCATAGCTCTCAGTAGTAGCTTAAGAATCTGATATTCGAACCATGCGATTGAAATCCATCTTCGTGATCAGATTCAACATACTCTATCTTTAAGTTCCCTTCCCTTTGCTTGATCCTGTCATACATCAAAATGTATTAAGAATCTCCAACCGGGAACTTAATTGAGTTAGATAGAGGACTTACCTGAAGCATAATCAAACTTTTTGACTAGACCTGCTCTCAGATCTTTCAGGTAGTTAGGGTAGCTTTGCAACACTGGACTATCTCAGACTTGCCTTTCTCTTTGCCAGTTGGTCAACCGAGTTGACTATGGCCGATCCCTTTCCATTGGGAAGAGAAAGCTTTTCTGGATATCCAATCTTACCAATTATCAATGTCCATTGTAGTTTGGGAAGTTGATCTACTAATCAAATTTTCTTTACCAGAACTGCAAATCATTGTTGATCGTAAATAGATAAGATCATTAAGGATTATGTCATAGTCTGTTACATAGTAGTCCTAAAGGAAACTCATTATTTGACTTAGAAAGTGATTGAACAACCAACTATCTCAAGACTTTGACCCCCAACTCTCCCGGCTTGTCAATATGTGACTTCATCTCCAAGATATGAGCACACATAGACCTTTCTTACCAATAGTGCTTGAGTGACCTTGAACTTGTGGGTTAGGGAGAATAATTGGAGGAGGTGGAGGGAAGGAAGAATGATTTCCGGTACATCATCTTCATTAGGAAAGCTTGTTCCAAGAGTTTTGGGAAGATCATAATTGTCTGAGCCAGACATCTTTTGGGAGATATTCAAGATAGTTGATTTAAAGTCTTTAATATAACACCCAATATGAAATATTAAGGCTAGGACCCAACACAATATTTTATAAGTTGGAAGAGGGATGTTGTAATATAAGCTATAGAATATTTGAAGGTAGGCGAATGACGATTCACCAATTTCCACGATGAAAAAAACGAAATAATTTATTAGGTTTTAATTGGATTGGAAGCTCCTAGATCTTTTGAGATTCATTGAAATTTTCAATGGCATGTTTAATCTCGATTGTGTCCTCTCAAGTTTTGTGACTGGGATGCCAAGGATCACAAAACAAGGTGTGAATAACCGTGTAAATATACTTGGTACCCTTAATATTTACCCCTTAATCGATGTGCCAGTTAACCACACGCGCTCCACTGATACTATGATAAACATTAAGTTACCCTTTTCCTACCTTGTTAAATCAAGCTAGTGTGCCGGTTAACCACTCGCGCTCCACTAACTGACTTAAGCAAACTGCAAAGTGTAATTTCATGGGTTGGCACCAAATTCACATTTTCCTAAAGTAACAAAGATTAGGAATTTATAAAAGGTTTAGTTACTTTATATTTATCATTAATACTTTTAATTAAGGTAGAATTCTAGTCCTTGTCCTACCCGTTCGGCTAACGACCCTCCACCAGTCAAGGAAGCGGTGGGTAAGAGTGTACACCCACTAAAATGCCATTTTATAGGCAGTAACCTTATACCCCCTTATAGA
Source organism: Lactuca sativa (assembly GCF_002870075.4). NCBI lineage: Eukaryota > Viridiplantae > Streptophyta > Magnoliopsida > Asterales > Asteraceae > Lactuca > Lactuca sativa. The sequence goes on along the minus strand of NC_056625.2, from coordinate 25,721,455 downwards.
CAGGCTTCGTGAATGAGGCCTACTAACGGTAAGACTGACTTTGATCTTATACATATATATATATATATATATATATATATATATATATATATATATATATATATATATATAATTAACTTATAATACTATAAAGTATAAGGGTTGAATTTTAACTTTTAAAATTCTAAGGGCTTAACTTGGAATTAAAGTATTCATGAGGGGAAACTTTACAAATTCCAAAACTTGAGGGCAAGTTTTGAACTATTCAAAAACATTTCAATTCCATAACTTATGTGTTTAAAGTATTTTTAATGAAAAACTCTTCAAGTTCCATAATTTGAGGACAAGTTATGGAACACTTTAAAACATTTAAAAATGAGACTCTCCATTTTTCATAAATTATGAAAATCTTATGAGTTTTAATAATCATAGAGGAAATTCAAGAGTTAAGTGGTGAAGGAACCTCAAACCCTAGCCCTCAACCTGAGGAGGAAACTCCTGTTGAGCCGACTGAAGAATCTATACGTCTGAGGCGTTCCACCAGAGTTAGGAATGCACCTGAGCATTATTTTGGTTTCCGTATTACTGCAGAAGGTGAGAAACTTATCAGTGATAACACACTGGTAAATCTGGATGAGCCTAATAGCTACACGGAAGCCATGGCAGGCCCTGAGGCTGCTAAATGGAAAGAGGCTATGGATAGCGAGATACAGTCCATGTATGACAATCAAGTTTGGAACTTGGTTGACAATGTACCTGATCGTAAGATAGTTGGGTGCAAATGGATCTTCAAGAAGAAGACCGACATGGATGGTAATGTACACACTTATAAGGCACGACTGGTTGCAAAGGGTTACTCTCAAACTCCGGGAGTTGATTATGATGAGACCTTTTCACCAGTGGCCAAGATTAAGTATATTAGGGTTCTGTTAGCCATTGCTGCATTTCATGACTATGAAATATGGAAAATGGATGTCAAAACCGCTTTCCTTAATGGAAAGTTGGCTGAAGATGTTTACATGGTTCAGCCAGAGGGTTTTGTTAGTACAGAGTACCCCAATAGAGTGTGTAAGCTCGAGAAATCCATTTATGGATTGAAACAGGCACCTCACAGATGGAATCTTTTGTTTGATGAGAAAGTCAAAGAATTTGGCTTTTCAAGGAATGAAGATGAATCTTGTGTCTATATCAAGGCTAGTGGGAGCATAGTCAGCTTTTTGGTATTGTATGTGGATGGAAATGACATCCCAACCCTGCAGGAAGTAAAGTCCTGGCTTGGAAAGTGTTTCACTATGAAGGACCTTGGTGAAGCTGCCTATATCCTAGGGATAAGGATTTTGAGAAACAGGAGTAAAAGACTAACTGGACTTAGTCAAAGCACCTATGTGGACAAAGTGTTGAAAAGATTCAACATGCATGACTCCAAGAAAGGTGAGTTACCCATTGAGAGTAACGCCAAATTGAGTAAGACACAAAGCCCTAGTACAGAGGCTGAGATAGCAGAAATGAGTCGAATACCTTATGCTTCAGCTGTAGGATCGATCATGTATGCTATGACATGTACTCGACCTGATGTAGCCTTTGCTTTGAGCATGGTTAGCAGGTATCAGGGGAACCCTGGCAAGGCACACTGGACTGCGGACCTATGAAGGACTAAGGACTGGGTCCTTACCCTTGGTGGGAGTGATGACTTGAGAGTTGTAGGGTATAGTGATGCTAGATTTCAGACTGACAGGGACAATTTCCGCTCTCAGTAGGGCTTGGTCTTTACCCTAAATGGAGGGGCAATTACTTGGAAAAGTTCCAAGCAGGAGACAGTGGCTGATTCCACTTGTGAATCAGAGTATATAGCAGCAAGCGTGGCAGAAAAAGAGGCTATATGGCTAAAGAACTTCATCGGAGACCTTGGAGTTGTACTAGCTATAAAGGAGCCAATGGAGATTTTCTGTGACAGCAATAGTGCGGTTGCCTTAACCAAGGAACCAAGAGATCATGGGAGATCCAGACACATTGACAGAAAATATCACTTCATCAGACATCGAATAGAAGAAGGAATCCTCGTGGCAAAGAGGGTATCATCGGATGAGAACCCAACAGATCCCCTCACGAAGGGATTGACTCGGGCTAAGCATCTCCAGCATGCTCGGAGCATAGGGCTGAAGCATGATATTAGTTTTAGTAGTTAGATAATCTTGAAATTTGTAAAATGTAATTGACATTTGATGATAAATAAAAGCTGTTATTTATGAGTAAAGTGTTGCTATCACTTGTCAATCGTTTACTATTATTTCTTTTTGCATGTTTTGACTTCCAGAATAATTATGTTATGGTTTATATCATATTATTCAAACTCTCCACAGTCGGTCATATGTTGGAAGTAGATATGAATCAAGACAGTCATGGGTTGGCTTGTAGATGTCTAAGATGTTAGACAAAGCGGGGCTACAACACTTATGAGTGCTCATAAGTTCTGAGTATTGGATTCAACCCACGCTCACTTGTATCACTTCATGGAATTTATCTCGAGTGATCGTGAGACGGTAATATCATATAATTCTTCAAACCTAGAGATATGATTTTTTGCGTATGAGTTGGTTATGAATTGATTGTACGAAAACGCATTGATAACTCGATGTTATAAAACGTACCTTTGTGTGTAAATCAACAAGTAGTAGAGCAAACATATGAGTTGAAGTTTATCTGTTCCTTCTAGGATTAGAAGCGATATTTGGGCCCCTCGATGATTTTTTTTGACCTATGTATAGGGCCCGGTCAGAGCTAAATTGATGTGTTCAGTTAAGTTCTATGTCAAACAAATCGAAAATCGGGAAACAAATGATGGACAATAAGCAAGACCATGTTCCATGTATTTGTCCGACTGATATCTAGAACAGAGGATTATATGATCACTTATCTAAAATGGCGCGCTCTAGTTCAATAGAGTTTAAAGAGCTACGATTGTTGATCGGTTCCTGAAGTCATACTTGCAACTATAGTTATTAGACTTATCCAAGTGGGAGACTGTTGGATATAGTGTCTAAGACCATAACTATATTTGGTAGGTACTTGACCCTACCCAGCATGGTCCATTTGGGTTGCACTTCACCCGAACAATTTATGGATAATCTTTTGAGAATAGTATAAGTTATGATTTATTAATATATTATAAGTTCTAATATAATAATATAAAATCATATTATTTAATTATTATTGATCTATAATTAATCTAGGTGTAATTTAGAGATCAAAAGTATTACTAATTAAATATGGGCTCTTGTATTTATATAGTGTGGGCTAATGCTTATTTGGAATGAGCTAGGCTTGCTTGGAAAGTCCATGGATACTCCATGGAGCTTTAACCCATGGATTTCATGGAAATGAAAAGACATGGGTATTATCTCTAAGGCATATGCCAGAAAGAAATGGGAAGAGTGTCCCGACTCATCATGGAATGAACCATGTCCAAAAAGGTCTAATTATGCCTCTCAGCCACACTGAAACATCCTAAAAATCATGACCAAAAATTTCATTTTGAATTATTAAATAAACCTTAGTTATAAAAATCATCTCATCAAAATATCAGTCATAGTATCCCAAAACATCATATCAAAAACACATGTCAATATATCAGAGTAAAACATCTCAGTCTAAACATCATGGTGTGTGCAATACAGTCATCTCGTGCTCTTCCCTTTGCTACCGGAAGTACCTGAAACCAAAAACTGAAACTGTAAGCACGAAGCTTATTGAGTCTCCCCACACTACCACATACCATACACATAAGCACATAATCACATATAAACATATAGTGGGCCCCTCCTACTTCATCGGGCCCCACCCGACATCAGACAGAGTCCAGCATCGGGCCTTGCCTGGTATCGGACAAATTCCGGCATCGGGCCCCACCCGACATGAAGCAAAGCTCAATATATATATATATATATATATATATATATATATATATATATAAACATAAAATAATCACATAACATAAACATATAAACATTCCTCGGGCCCCGCCCGACATCGGACCGGAATCCGAAAGAATACAAACATTCCATGGGAATTGCTCGACATCGGACCGTAATCCGGAAACATACATTATAGGCACATGCAAGAATCACGAAGACATCAAGAATACAAACATTCCTCGGGCACCGCCCGACATCGGATCAAAATTCGGAAACATTTAAACCTACATCGGGCACTGCCCGACATTAGACCTTAGTTCTGTACAAAATAAGATATATATATATATATATATATATATATATATATATATATATGGGACGACATTGGTACCTTCGACCCATTCATAAAGGAGGAAAACTCACCTCCAATGTCGAATGATATCCGAAACGTCTCTGTCCCGGAATCAGCTCTACCCACTCCCTGAACCAAAACAAACCCTTAGATATTGTTTCATGCTCATAACCCCTTTAGGGTCAACTATGGTCAAAGTCAACCCTAGGTCAAAGTAAAAGTCAACGCCCTGAGTTGACCCAACTCGTCGAGTTTACCCTTCAACTCGCCGAGTTCCCATAATTCACACAATCGTGAAATTATGATCCAACTCGTCGAGTTCTTCCTTCTCAATAGAATCAGGACTTTCCCAGTACAACTCGTCAAGTTCCCTTGTAGACTCATCGAGTTTCTTAGTCTGTCAATCCTTTTTAATGCATTAAGCCCTTATCCTTCAAATCCAAGTCCCATATTCCAGATCTAAACTGGAAATGCCTCTAGAAGGATAAAGTTTCCAACTTTACCCATTAATACCTTTCCTAAATGGATTAAGCTCAAACCATAACCCAAAGGCAAAAGTCTAAATCCCAACTTCACCAAAACTACAAGATAGACCATGAGATCATAGATTTGGACTCTAGGGACACGAAGATCATGTAAACCTTCAAGCTTTACCCCCATGCATGGTCATTTAGAGCTAGAAATGCCATAATAGAATCTTAGAGGTTGCATGGCACTTCCATGGCCATAAAGTTGGCACCTTTATGCCATGAAAACCCGTCAAGACCATAGATCTAAAGTGGAAATCCATTTGGATCGTCCAACTCCCAAGGATTATGATATTTGGACCAAACTAAGCAAAATCACCTCAAATGAAGATCTAAATAACTACAAAAAAAGGTTCAAGCTTTTTACCAGCAAAATGTCATGGACGAAACAATGGTTCTAGATCTATAAACTCCATCTTGTGTCCTCAAGCTTCTGCTTCTTCCAATAGCTTCAAAACACACACTAAATCACTTGAAATAGCTCGCAAACACTCACAATAGCATTAGGGTTTCGAGATTTAGGGTTTGGAACTTGGAGGCTGGAAATGAAGCCAACATGGAAGGTTTACGGTGCTTAAATAAGGTACAAACCCCGGAAATTAGGGTTTATCCTTTGCCCGCCTACTCGTCGAGTTGAGGCCGCTCAACTCATCGAGTAGGTTAGTTAAATCGCACGGCCCATATGATCTCTACTCGATGAGTTTAGGGCTTCCAAATCGTCGAGTTTCTCTTATAAATTGAATAATTAATAGATTAAATATGTACCAGGAACCAGGCATTACACACATCATTACAAGGTAAAGCTTCAAATATAAAACACCATTTTTGTATGCTAAAATTAAACCATTCGTATCATTAAATGAATAATGAAAATCTTGTCTGAACAATACATGAAAAGAAATAATGTTTCACGTCATTTCTGATGAATAGCAACAATTAATTAAACTAATCCTAAGATCACTACAAAGAAAAAGCTGATAAATTCCAATCTTGGTAATAGGAGAAGATCGTCTATTTCCCATGATTAGATTCATCCTTCCATGCTCCACCTCTTTACTTTCTTTTAGTCCATGCAAATATGAACAAATGTGAAACCCATATCTTGTATCTAGGACCCAAGAACGAGTAGATTGTGAGTTATTAGTTTGAGTAGTGTACATACCTGTTGAAGATGACTTCACCTTGTCATCTTTGATTTCTAACAGGTACTTGGGGCAGCTCTGTTGGATTAGTATCTAAGTCCATAACTATAATTTGTATGTACTAAACCCGATTGGCATGGTCCCTTTGGGTTGCATTGCATCAGAACAATTTGGATAGACTTTTGTGAGAAAAGGATATTTATGATTTGTTAATGTATTATAAGTTCTAATATATTAATATGAAATCATATTATTTAATTAGTATTGATAAAGAATTAATTTGGAATTAATTATGTGATCAAAATGAGACTAAGTAAATATATGGGGATTGATTGTGTAAATCATTCATTCTTATATATGTGGGCTTATGATCCATAGTTCTTCATGTTGGGCTAAACCCATGGAGTAACCCATGGATACTCCATGGAGGTTTTAACCCATGGAGCGTGAAAAATATGGAAAGACATGAGTTACATGGTGTAACCAACACGGCGAGTACATGAACTGGACTCGTCGAGTTGGTCATTTTACAAGGCGACTCGGTGAGTCACCCAGTGGACTCGGCGAGTTCACTGGGCAGAAGGCAAAAATTCAATTTTTTTTCACTTTGAAAAACAAGTACCATCAAGTATAATGGAAAACAATCCAAGTCTCTGATACCACTGATGGATTTTGAGTATTCTAACACTCCTATGGTATACATGCAACCCTAGATGCTTTGGATCTATGTTTTCTCTATTATACATGCAAACTTTCATTTTTCCAAAGCATCCTCCTAACTAGCATATTATGGAGTATATACAATACAAAAATCTAGTTGAATGACATAGCTTTTGTTGTAGCTCTAAACCTTAGACCTTCAAGAGCCTAGCGCCTTAAATATGATGCCTCAAATGCATCACACAACACACCCAACAATGGAAGGACTTGAGAAGGATTGTCTTGCACTAAATTCGGCTATAGCTCTCCAAGAACACTTAGCTGCCGAGTTTGGTAGCCTAGGGACTTCTTGTATAGTGTGGCAAAACTAGGGTTACACCATGCAAACCCTAATGTGCATGACCTTGCATATTCCTCATGCTCCATGGGTTTAAACCTCCATGGACCATCCATGGGTTATGACATTGGTTTAGCCCAATTTGAAGAACTATGGATCATTAGACCACTTTTTAAGAATCAATGATTTACCAAATCAATCCCTATATATTTAATTAGTCTCCTATGATCACAAAATTAATTCCAAACTAATTCTTGATCAATACTAATTAAATAATATGATTTCATATTAATATATTAGAACTTATAATATATTAATAAATCATAAATAACCTCTTCTCAAAAGTCCATCCTTCATATTGTTCCGGTGCCATGCAACCCAAATGGACCATGCTACTCTCGGGTCAAGTACATACCAAATATAGTTATAGATTTAGACACCTTATCCAACAGATGTGCAGAAGACAACCTTCAAGACTTCTTATGGTCATTACGATTTCGTGATTATGCCATTCGGGCTCACCAATGCACCAGCAGCGTTTATGTATCTCATGAACATGGTATGCAGATTGATGCTAGATCGGTTGGTGTTCATGTTTATTGATGACATTTTGTTCTACTCTAAGACCAAGGAGTAGCACTAGGATCATTTTCGGGAGGTATTAGAGACCCATATGAGAGAGAGGTTGTATGTCAAATTCTCCAAATGCGAGTTTTGGTTGAGCAAAGTGTAGTTCTTAGGGCACATCGTCAACCAGAAGGGTATATTGGTCGATCTGGACAAGATTAAGGCCATAATGCAATGGGAGGTTCCGAGAACCCCATCTGAGATTTTGAGCTTTCTAGGTCTTGTGAGATATTATCGGATATTTATCCAAGATTGTTGTGACATTGACCCATTTGACAAAGAAAAATGTTACATTTCGGTGGGGGCCTGATCATCAGTCAGCTTTTGAGACATTGAGACAAAGATTATGCGAGGCCCCGATTCTCAAGCTTCCTGAGGGAATGGATGATTTTTTGGTTTATTATAATGCGCCTATCTCGGGTTTGGGAGTTATCCTCATGAAGAGAGGAAATGTGATTGCTTACGCTTTGAGGCAGCTGAAGTCTCATGAGGCGAATTACCCTACTCATGATTTGGAGTTGGGGCATATGGTTTTTTGCCATCAAGATTTGGAGGCACTATTTGTATGTGGTTATGTGTACTATGTACACTAACCACAAGATCTTGAGGTACCTAATGGCCAATTCCCCAAGTCATAAGGTAGTGAGTACACCTATCAGGGATATATATCTAAGGATGGTTATTATTTCTCCTATGTTGGATATGATCAAGAAGGCTCATGAGGAAGGATTGAAAAAGAAAAATAGGAAGGCAGCGGGAATCAGGGGCAAATTCATTTATTCTTTAGAGATGGTCGGGGCTTGTTGACTCTATGGTAGAGTTTAGGTTCCAGCTACTGGTGGGGTGAGGCAAACAGTGCTAGAGGAGGCTCATAAGTCTAAGTTTTCGATCCACCCAGGGGCCATGAAGATGTATAGGGATCTGAAGTTGAGCTATTGGTAGCCCTGTATGAAAAGGGAGATAGCATGGTTTCTAGAGAGGTGCCTGAAGTGTCAAAAAGTCAAGGCTGAACATCAGATACCCCATGTAAAGATGCAACCATTGCCCATTCGTATGTGGAAATGGGAAGAGATCACCATGGATTTTATCACAAAGTTGCCAAGGACAGAATTAGAGTTGATTTTATCTGGGTCATTTTTGATATATTAACCAAGAGTACTCATTTCATACCAATTTTCAAGAGTATATCTGCTAAGAAGTTGGCTAACATTTACATTCGGGAGGTGGTGGTTCGGAATGGGGTGCCAATTTTGGTGGTTTCGGACCGAGATGTTCAGTTCACATCCAGATTTTAGGGGAAGTTTCATGAGGATTTGGGTACTCAATTGCATTTCAATACAGCATACCGATACTCCCCATAGCCTGGTGTCTGACCTCGCCCCAACAAATCGGGGTCCTATATTTCCTTCCGTACCATCTCAAAAGGTGGTCGATCAATACTGGCATGGTAACTGTTGTTGTAGGAGAACTCAGCCAGTGGAAGGTAATTGGGTACTCAAATGCATTTAAATACAGCATACCACTCCAAACCAATGGATAAAGTGAACGGATGATTCTGATACTAGAATATATGCTTCATGCATGCGTGATGGATTTTGGTGGGAGTTGGGATAATTACCTTTCATTAGCCGATTTCTCCTACAACAGTAGTTACCATGCCAGTATTGATCGACCACCTTTCCAGATGTTGAACGAAAGGAGGTGTGGAATCCCATTTTGATGGGGCGAGGTCTGACATCGGGTTATGGGGAGTACTGAAATAGCGCTCATGACCACTGAGTTGATACCGCAAGTGCGTGACAAGTTGCGAGTTGCGTAAAGCAGAAAGAAGTGTTGTGCAAAATCGTCGTCATTCGGACCTTGAGTTTCAGGTGGGGGACTTTGTGCTTCTGAAGGTGTCACCTTGGAAAGGTGTCAGCCGATTTCAGAAGTGGGGAAAGTAGGCCCCCGGTATATTGGACCCTTCAGGATTATCACTCGGTTAGGCAAGGTGGCTTACCAGATGGATTTACCTGATGAGCTCAATCAGATCCATAACACATTCCATGTCTCACAGTTATGGAAGTGTTTAGCCAACGATTCCACAGTGATACTTTTGAACGGAAATCAATTCGATGAGCGCCTGAACTACGTAGAGAGACCGTTTGCGATTCTCGACAAAAAGACCAAGACTCTTCACAACAAAGTGGTAAACCAAGTAAAGGTGCAATGACAGCACCAGAAAGGCTTTGAGTGGGCATGGGAGCTGGAAGTTGAGATAAGGGAACACTACCCAAAGTTATTTGCAACTCTTTCATGTTTGTATAATTGGGATGAAATAACCCCCAGGTTGGGCCCATTATTATATGGTTGAGTTGAAATAAACCCCTAGGTCAGGCCCTGGGCTAGCCAATGAGTATGTGATGGGTTAAAAGAGACCCCGGGGTTAGGCCCTAGGGCTAGGTCCATGATTGTATAATGGCTTGGATATAAAATGAAAATATATGTTTCTTAAAGAAAGGTTTTGAGAAACCTTTATCATGTTTTGTTTTGGGGACCAATTCTGCAACATCTTTTAAAAGGATCTCTTTGATTTTATTTTAAAAGCATAAATTAAATCGGTCTTTTCTGGCCGAGAAATTAGGGGATGTCACAGAATTTTTGTTAATGAACCGAGAAGATGAGAATAAAAAGTCATCATGTTCATGTTGAAGTTAGCCATTGTCGTATGGACGAGATTTGAGAAAAGCTTCAGAGATTAGGAAGTTGATGAATGAATCTTCTAGAAATCAAATGGGGAACACTTGATTATACAAACCGGAAGCTGAATTGAATCAATACAGAAGATCTGTAAGGATTTTCATAATCAAAAGTGTAGAATTTTTTAAATCTAGAAAGAGATTCAAAAACTTTTGAAATTTAGAGACAATCATATAACAGTTGTATGAATCCTGCTCTGATACCAAATGTAGTTATTATAGATTGAGTATAAGAAATGAAATAAGAGTTATGATTGAATTATGAACACAAGAGAGTAAATATGATTTGGATGGATCGATTATACTTCTGAAGGTTATAGAGAAAGTTTAGAGTAAAGTAGCAAAGACTTCAAAAGTTACTCTAACTCTAGTACCTATCACCTATTTATAGGGATTACAGAAGCATACAAAAAATACATAAGGGATTAAGCGTTAAAGCTTCGACATACATACACCCCTATGTAAAACATACAAGACTGACTTCGACATAAATACAAGATCAAGGAATCTTCGACACCTCACAACAATTTCGACCCTAACAATTGTAAAGAATAATTGCAAAGGATGGTTAATTAAGGGAAATTATCAAATGAAGCTTAATATCAATATAATATAGTGATGGTTAGATGATGCATGTGATGTTATGCAATTTATATAATTTAATGCATGTTATGTGATGATTGTATGATCCATTTTAGGATATGCTGATGGGTTTTAGCCATAAGAACACCCTATGTGCTCATACAAACCCTAATGCTTGGATCTAGGTTTCTCTATTATACATGCTATTCATCCAAGACTATAAACCCTAGATCTAGTATATAATAATCAATATAACATATGAATTAGGTTTTAGATCATACCTTGATTGTTATGTAGCAATAACAATCTCAAATCCTCCTTGTAATGACTTTAGAAAGCTTAGAGTCACAAATGTCACTCCTCTAATGCTTCACAAACACCAAGAGCAAGAGGATGAAGAGGAGAAGAGAAGGAGGCTGCCCAAAACGTGTGAAAACCCTAATCAACAAGTTCACCACGTTTTTGAGCCTTAAGGGTCCTTTAAATAGAGAGGCTATTAGGGTTATCTAACAAGGAAACCCTAATTTTGATGCTTAAGCCCTAAGCAACCCATGGACTCCTTCCTTAAAGGCCTAGGACGATTTCTACTGGGTTTCCCCATAGAATTCGTCCACTCCTTTAATATGGAGTCCATTAGCTCAATATTCAACTATCATACAATTGACAGTTCTAGTCCCTTAAGTTTAATTAATCTCTTTTAGCCACAAAACTAATTACCAATTAATTCTTGACTAATATTAATTAAACAATATGATTTCTCCTTTAATATATTATTCTCATAATATATTAATAAATCATATTTAATCCTTTCTCTCCATAATTCATCCTATCAAGTTGCTTTGGTGAAGGCAACCCAAAAGGACCATGCACCATCGGGTCAAGTACATACCAAAATAGTTATGAACTTAGACACTAATCCAACAGTCTCCCACTTGGATAAGTCTAATAACTATTCTGCGTGTGACTTCAGATCCTGATCTGCAATCGTAGCTTTCTAAAGCCGCTGTCAACTCTGATCTTATCAGATACGCGTGTCCTTTAGATAAGGGATCATATATTCCTCCATTCTAGATATCGTATAGATATGAGACATGAATTTTAATCAATCTCTCTAAACTATTTCCCGACTTCCGATTTATGACGACTGACAACAGACTACAATTGATCGCATCAAATTAGTCCGGGCTTGGCCAAGCGGTTAGGTGCCATCACCAAATCATCGAGGGGCCCAAAGGTATCGCTTTTTATCATACTTTGAATAAAAGGAATGGATAAACTTTGATTCAATGCTCGCTTGCACTTATTCACCGAATAACACACAACAATATGTTTTATAACACCAAGTTACTGGTGCGTTTACATATTATCAATGTGCGACTGATTCACAAGATACAACTCACACATCTCGGTTTCAAGAATATAAGATGTTATCGTCTCACCAAACAATCGTGATGAAATCCACGAAGTGATCCAAGTGAGCGTGGGTTTAATCCAATGCTCAAATCATATTCATAAGCACTCATGAACGTTGCAGCAACCATTTGCTTATGTCTAATACCCTTTAGACAATCCACACATCAATTCATGACAGTCTTCATTCATACCTACTTCCAACATATGAACGACTGTGGTCCGTTTGAATAATTTGACTGTTCTGAACCAATTAAATTATTCAGGAAGTCAAAACATGCAAAGTGAAACACAAAAATAATACTAATCCCATATGGCCTCAAACCTTTGAGTATAAACAAAACACCTTTTATTTATCACCATATTGATTACTCATTATTTGTTGTTTCGGGTAATCAACTTCTTACTTGAATTATTACAACACTTGTCCCATGCTCTTAGCATGCACACAATGTTTACCTATGGTTCTTACTTTGTGAAATAAGATCAAATGAACAAATTTCCAATCATACTCATTTCACAACTCCCAATCCTTTTACAAGTGTAAGAATATCAAATTCTTTCCACTTTATAGAATATGTTAGATTCTAACATTTTATGCAATGATCCTTTCCTAATATCACTGCACTAAAGTCACCATGACTATTGCCAATGAATTATAAAGTCCTTTTATCGGAGATTGTTGCAAGACAATTCCATAGATGTGATGTTTCTCACTCAAAAGTACATTCCTTTGAACATCCTTTTCCATAAAAGTTCTAATCTAGACATAGACTTTCAATATCCAACTCCCAATATGGAAACATTTCCATATTTTCCATACGACAACTCATTTTTAATAGAATCTTTTCTATTCATAATAATGTCGATATGGCCCATCCAATATCATACTTCCAACTTCTCACAAGCGACCAATCTTCATCGAGCTTTGGATCGTCCTTTGATAGTTGTTTAATTATCTTATTCAAGATCGATTCTTGTCCTTTTTCCCTCTTAATGCGCTAGACATTTGGAAAATTTTAGAATGGTCAAATATTATAGCATTTGCAATCGATCCTATATCCGAAGCGTATGGGACACAATGCGTAATGTCTTACATAAAGATTTGATACTTTTTCAATCTTCTGCCATAATATTTTATGTGTTACGTTCTCACAATTCGAACTATGAAGAGAAATGTCGTAATCATAATCGAAATTTAAGAACACACTATGTATCCTTGACTAAAATTATTAACATTCCACAACCTAAGCCTTTAGATTTGAAATGAAGCATAATATTCTCTCCCTTAATTATAGAAAAACAACTATTCAACCCTTACAACTTTCCAAAGTATGAATCTTGTTTTCTATAATTAATATTGCTAAATTGAAATACTTGCCTTAATGATCATACAAGCATAACATTTATGCTCCCACTATCACGATGATTATTATAAACATAACACTTATGCTCCCAGTAGCTTTGACATGTATTCAGAAACAGCTTAACTTTCAGAAAAACAATACCTATTGAATTTCTTAAATTCATGTTTCTAATACCTAATGCTTTGATAATCCTTTATCTAAGCTTATACACCTTTCCCTTAGATAGCTCATATGTGTGTCTAAACAATTCAGACTAATTGCCAAATCTCACAATTCGAATCATGAAAAGGGATACCGTAACCATAATCGAATTCGAGAATCCAATTTTCACAATCACTATCTTCTTAAAATATCTCTTAGTGAAAGCATTTCTTCACAATCATTTTCATGAAGGAGGGAATCTTATGACACTTAGATTTTAATGGTGTATGTGTTCCTATCCATGTGAATTTGTCAAAACCAAAGTTTACGACAAATTCAAACTCATATGGACCGAACCTTCTTAATCTTGATTTCTTGCCCTATGGTAACATGAATTCCCACCATGTCTTCCAAGCAGCTCACCCTTTCCTATGAATGTACTTTCAATTGATCAAGGTGCTTTCCTTTTATGCGTTCAAATGAGAACTCATAGAACTCACATGCATAATTAACTTGATTGGAATGGCATAGAAACAAGATAGCGTCAACACGATAGGTTGTAAACCTCAACTCGTGTGCTAGTGATGATCGATAAGGTTTATTCTTGATTAGTTCTTGAAAATTTTCGAGATCATTAAGACTCCCACTAACTCCTTAACATATAAGATTCTTTTGTCAATAAACATTTCTTGACAAACAAATATTCAAGAGTTAGTGTAGCTTTTATCAAGACAAAACATTTCATAAAATTGGTCCTAGTTGGTCTTTGTCTTATCCAAGACATCACAACTTTCCACATTTGATGAATGTCACAAACCTTCTTAAGACTTGTCGCTCAATGTCACAATCTTAACTCTAAGACTTGTTTTTGGAACGAAGTATGATTAACTTCTTGATTTAACCATTTCTTCAATCTTTGATTCCTCTTCTCAGACATACAATTGTACTCAGACTCACTTAGAGGATCAATTGAGATATGGTTCTTAATCATTAAGACATATCATAAAGCATAAAAGGTACTCTCCCTTCTTCTTAGAATAGAGAAACTTTTATCTTTCTGCCTACTTGATTCTTCTTATTCGTTCTGCTATTGATTTAAACTTTTTCAATCAATTCAGAATTACACTTAATCTTGTAAGTATAATCACATTTACAAAACTTTTAGTAAATCATGACGAATATCTTTGTTACTCTTGTGGTGGACTTGATCAACACACAACTTTGTGTACTCAATCTCCTAGTCTTTTCACTTGATACTTTGTTAATTAATTAGTCTAATTTCCAAATATGAAATTTCTCATTCATCGTGCAATCAAGTTGCATGATTCCAAGTTTCCTTAAACAGGCCTACTAACGGTAAGACTGACTTTTACTCATACATATATATAATGTTAGACTTTTAATGTTATATATAGTATTGGGTGTACTTTGCACCTTTAAAATACTAGTTAGTTTAATTTAAAGATTATACCTTTAACTTAGTTAAATGTAAACCAAAAACTATATGGATTTATTAAATCCCCTTTAATTATACACCTTAATTAATTAATAAAACCATAAGGGTGTGATTTGAACTTTTCAAAATAATATTAGGGTTTTAGAATTTCACATTCCTTAATTAAACTTTTAATCAACTTTTAAATTCCAAAACTTGAGGGCAAGTTTGAAACTTTTCAAAACATTAGGGTTTCAACTATTTAAATTTCAAAACAAAACTTTTGAGTTCAAATTTAAACTATAAAACCTAAAGGGAGAAAATTGAAACTTTTTCATAACACAAGGATCAAATAACAAACAATATAAATTAAACATTTAATTTTATCATTATCTATATTTGACCTAATTTCAATTTCTTGCAAAATAAGTTACCCAATTAATACAAGTAATCAAACTTTAATCAAATAAGGAAGTTATTATCTAATCAATTGGTAATTATCTTTTGTTTAATCAAGGATACACTCAAAATATGATTAAAATTCGGATTTTAATGACCCATAATAGTTAAGGCAAGTATCTTTTGAGTAAAACAACAAGAAATCCCGAAACTGCGTCTTTCTGACGCTCGAACTCGCCGAGTACCCCTATGGACTCGCCGAGTAGGAGCCTACTCGTCGAGTCCACAATGGGACTCACCGAGTTCATCAGGCAGATGGGCTAAAAATCGATTTTGCAGCTTGAACAAACATACAAGGCATCAATACAATAGAAACCAATCAAGGCTCTGATACCACTGATGGGTTTTAGCCATAAGAACACCCTATGTGCTCATACAAACCCTAATGCTTGGATCTAGGTTTCTCTATTATACATGCTATTCATCCAAGACTATAAACCCTAGATCTAGTATATAATAATCAATATAACATATGAATTAGGGTTTAGATCATACCTCGATTGTTATGTAGCAATAACAATCTCAAATCCTCCTTGTAATGACTTTAGAAAGCTTAGAGTCACAAATGTCAGTCCTCTAATGGTTCACAAACACCAAGAACAAGAGGATGAAGAGGAGAAGAGAAGGAGGCTGCCCAAAACGTGTGAAAACCCTAATCAACAAGTTCACCATGTTTTTTAGCCTTAAGGGTCCTTTAAATAGAGAGGCTATTAGGGTTATCTAACAAGGAAACCCTAATTTTGATGCCTAAGCCCTAAGCAACCTATGGACTCCTTCCTTAAAGGTCTAGGACGATTTCTAATGGGTTTCCCCATAGAATTCGTCCACTCCTTTAATATGGAGTCCATTAGCTCAATATTCAATTATCATACAATTGACAGTTCTAGTCCCTTAAGTTTAATTAATCTCTTTTAGCCACAAAACTAATTACCAATTAATTCTTGACTAATACTAATTAAACAAATATGATTTCTCCTTTAATATATTATTCTCATAATATATTAATAAATCATATTTAATCCTTTCTCTCCATAATTCATCCTATCAAGTTGCATTGGTGAAGGCAACCCAAAAGGACCATGCACCATCGGGTCAAGTACATACCAAAATAGTTATGAACTTACACACTAATCCAACATATGCATGTTTCATTAACATTGTACTTATGATTGACTCACTTAGAATTTGTTGTCACTTGTTCTTTTCTTGTTGCTTTCACCTTGCATTGGTTATGGTAGCTTGATCGGTTGGCTTGATGAGGATGGGGACTTTACGTAGTCATGTTTGGATACTTCTTTAGTGCTTGATTTCATCTTCAACATGTCTGTTTCATTTACATTGGTGATCCTATTGAAATAATTACTAAAAAATTCTTCCACTCATGTATTTTGTTAATAAGTATTTAAATAAAAAAAATTGAGGTGAAAATCACTACGTTAGTAAGGCTAACTCCTATTTTGGTCTTTGGTTTCCATTGCCTCTCAGCTTGTCACTTTACCTATACCTATTCAAAAAATAACAAGTTCCTCAGAACTTGTCACAATCTACTATGAGCTAAACTTGTTGACCAATTGTCACCACACTAATCAAACTCCACAATAAAACTGTTTGCTGACTTAACCTCGTAAGTTATTAGCTAAAACTCATATTTCTAACGAGTCCACTGTTAGGGTTTATAAAACACAATAAACAATTTGTAGAATCAACCTGACATGTTTGCAACAAAGATCATAATAACACCATATTATGACTTCTAATCAACTCACTCAAGTTCCGACAATCTTGCATAATTTATGTTATAAATATGATAACATAATAACAGAACAAGATGATACCTTAGCCCGATCAATTGCGTATACCCTCACGTCTTAGCACCAACTTTCTTATCAATATTCCGAGAATTTATCTCTTTAACTCTCTTTTGAACCCGGTTTCCACAAACCCTCAAATGAACAACGAAGCACTGTTTATATATACCAAAATTCTAAGGGATCACACAACGTCCCTTTTATCGCCACGCTACGTCCAGATCTTGCCACACGTCGAATTTTTTCGCCATGTGTCTCAATTATTAACATGTGTCCATGCCTGGACACCTCAACGCGTTGCGACATATAACGCTCGCGTCCTACTTTTCCAAAAATAGTAGTTTACTTAATAAATTCCCCGTATTTTCTTTCTACATTACAACTAAGCACCAATACTCCTTTTTTACACACCTTAAAGCAAACTTCATGCTTTAGTTCACATACTTATCACATAAAAAAGTTATATTACATGGAATAATACATGTTATGAAAAAAATGGGTATTACAGTGCAAATCCACACGATAGTGTGAAGTCTTCTAGTCCACAATACTTCTTCAATCACACGACATTTGTGATTCCAAGTGTAAAAACCCACACGACCCATGTCATTCCATGGAGGTCAACGACCACATTGACTTTTCCAACTTACTCAATTCTTAGGTGAATGCTCCAAAAAATTTGGTCGATCCTCCTTTCACATTCCTTAGCAGTTTCTAATCCTCGGACAACCTGAAATCACCATACAAATATGAAAATAAGGTTGTTCACCCGAAAAACATGTATTATCCCATAATCAAAACAAAATGCAAGGTTCTACAACTATTTGTGATGCATAAATGGGATAAAATGTGCATAAAATGCACGTAACAGTATTTTATGCGCTTAGGGCTGTGATTGTTGGTTGAGGTAATGTTCATTTTGAGATGGATGTAGTTTTCTTTCTATCTATCAAAGAGGAAGATTGTTGATATTAACTAAAATAAAAGATGATGACTTTGTCCCATATCGATCGCAAAAGATGAAAACCAGATCGGCCTCTAAGCCTACAACATGAGTCCATAGTGTTTTCATGTCAAAGTGTCCTAACTATATATATGTTTGAAGCATTTGATTATCTCTTTTCTTATTTTATTTGAGTGTGTAGAAAACCGTTTGTCAAAACTTTGGAAAATATAGGCATAATATGATTGCAATAACTTGTGGATTTCTTTGTGTGGAGACCTATGGATTTTCTTTGATTTTAGAGTTTTATATGTTTGTTTTTGTGTTTTTGTTTCTTTATTAATTGTCATAAGAGGAGTTGTTGAATATCAACGAGACTATTTTCCCAACAAATATGTAAGAAAATAAAAAGGAATTTGACATATAATTGGGGGTGAGTTTTCAATGAATTTCCGATTCAAGATGAAACTTTCTTTGGTTCCAATAATTGATTTAGGATCATCTCCCAACACAAGATAGAGCTTGATGTTCACTTCTTGCCAAATACTAGGGTCTCAATAATTGACTTTTCCAATAACCTATTGGTTTGACTAACTACGCCTTGTAATTTCAAATGCATTTTCTATGCAATTGCTAGAGGACACAATTGTTATTTCAACATCAAGGGTACATTAGTTATTGCAATTAATACTTAACATGAAATGTTGCCCCTAATGTTTAAACCAAAACATTTAGATGCCCCTATCTTTTTAATAAAAGCTATAGAAGATCTTTTTATCCCGGGTGGCTTTAAACAAATAAAGTATACTGTCTAATCTTTAGATAATACGGAAAAAAAAATACAAATAAACAGAGCTTCATAAAAAAAATATTTACATATTATAGTATATCATAAAAATTGCGATAAGTCTAGCACATAATATAAAGACAAATATTTGATTATCGGTAATAATTTTTATAATTTAATATGGATTGCCAAATGAGTAATATTAAAATTAAAACTCGACAACATGAGAAAACATTAATACAAATGGTTGCCAAAACTAAATAAATATATTGCTAAAAATATTTAAATATTAATTATATATATTATACGATGAATTTAAAATAGTATTGACGGGTAAAGTGAGAGAACAATGGGACGAATAATTTATCATCATAACAATTATGATCAAAAAGTAACTTTAATTCTCAACAAAAATATTATAGTATTTTGGTAAAGATGGATTAAGTAGTAACGCATAAACAAACAAAGACACCTCCACTAACGTCCAAAATACTCTCTTTTATAAGATGTTGATCATATTTTTTTAACCTTTATTCTAATTCTAACTAACGATTTCTACGGCTTTCGACCAATGGCAACATGACAACTAGGAATAGTTTTCAATGTGAAACATATTTATTTTGAATTGTTTTTGACGTATAATTAAATATTCTTTTGAACTTTGTGCAAAATTCAATGTATATAGTAAAAATAGTAGGAATCCATTATTCGATCGGTAGAAATCATGAAATAAACATGAATGTTTTCTTCTCTATAAATACAATGGCTTTTTAATAGATTATATATAACTATAGTAAGGTTTAAAGTATAATGATTTGTTTAAATTTGTCTTAAAATTAAAACGAAATACCCTCTAAACAAAAGTGGGAACAAGGGGAATCCCAAAGCCACCTCACAAACAACTAATTCTAGGTATGATCCAACACACGATGCATTCTCTTGTTGTATAAAAGCTTTAAGTACCCTTAGAATAATAATTACTAATATTATTGGAGCATTTTAATATTTATCATAACTTATTTCCGCAATATCCAAATTCAAATGCAATCATGTTATCTAATTTTTATTCTGTATGTTGTGATTGATTGTCATTAGCTTTAGCCATTTTTATAATACTATTCCATACATATATTTATTTACACACGTTGAAAGAGAGATAACATTATAAGCCTAGTTAAATTATACGCAAATTAAGATTAGTGGTGTTAATAAATCCTAAATCACAAATCAGCATGCAATAGCAAAAGGACATACTAAGTTTGAGGTTACTAGAGCAAAAATATCCCAAGTTTCAGGATTTAATTCAATTGTATTAGTGACTATAGATTTGAAAAGTTGGTCGAGTATAAAGGAGTAGAGACCAGGAAATACTAAATTCTAACTATGCCTTGTAATTTCAAAGGAATTTTCTATGCAGTTTTAGGAAAGATCCAACACACCATTCTTATGTAATGAGAAGGTCATGTGCAACCTAAATAGAAAAATTATACGAGGTGATTGTTAGGTCAACCATTATGTATGAATCTGAATGTTGATTGAGTATTAAGGAGCAAGAGAAAAATATAGAAGTGTCATTAAGGAGGGTGTTGTTTTTATGTGATAGGATTTTGTTAGATAAAATTGTGAATAAAGCTTTCACAAATTGTGTTGGGAGAAGCAATGATATCATAAAACTAAAAGAAGGAATATTATGGTGACATTGATATTTCCACAGTGGGTTTCTGATGGAGACGGTTAGAATGGTAGAATCGATGATAGTTTGTGATTTAAGAAGAAAAGAGCGACAAAACAGAAATGGAAAGAGAGTGTGAATTTAGACATGAAACCTTAAATATGAGGGTTTAGAGACAGATTAATGGGCTAATGGATTATCATATGCTCCTTATATATTTTGTTCTATTTTATACATGTATCCAATCTTGCTTACATGTTTGCATGTAATTGTTTCTTATTGTTTCCTAGATATATTGATGATATCTCATCTCTTTTGTTGTGCATGTATGATGTATATCATGCTTTAAGCTACTTGAAAGCTAGCACCAGAAATCCCGTGTCTCTGATGGTTCAGACCCAATCCTAGCATCAAGGAGGATTAAAGAGAGAGGATAGGGGATGCAGAAATTTCGGATATCCTTAGGAATAAAGAGATGACCGAAAATCATTGGCTGAGTGGTCTTTGTACAGTGGATTTAGGAAACCCTAGATAACCTTAATTTGAATAAAATAATATTAATTTAAATTGATAATTATCTAGCTTCTTATTTATCTGTAAGGAATATTCCAGAAACCCTGGAATATCCCTAATTTCGGCCACCCTTCCAAGGAAGGTTCTGGAACCCTAATTTGTTCAACTATTGAACGATTACACTTCAGCCCTTGCACTTTTAATTAATCCAATTAATCCTAAAATTAATTCCAATTAATTTATGATTAATCATTAATTAAATAATACTATTTCTAATTAATATATTATTTCCATAACATATTAATAAATTCATTTATTGTTATTTATTAATCATATAATAAATCAATCTCTCTCTAAAAGTCATCCTATTCAGTTACTGGGTCTGAGGGCAACCTAAGAGGACTTTGCTAATAATTCAAGTGTATACTAATTCAGTTATTAGCTTAGACACCTAATCCAATAGTCTCTCACTTTTATAAGTCTATAACTGCAATTACCAGTACAACCTCTAAATTAGACAACAAAGAGTGCTTCCATAGCTAGGGTGAGCATAAACCGAACCGCAAACCGAAAAAACTGAAAAACCCGCATAAAGTAAAACCGAAATGAAAACCGATGGTGCGGTTTTTAGTTTTGCAAAAACCGAAAATGTTCGGTGCGATGTGGTTTCTAGTCTTGCAAAAACCACAATTCCAGTCGAAGCAACTCGGCAAGTCCATCACGTTTTTCACTTTCGTTTTTTACTTCGTTTTGTTCTTTTTACGTGTGTTTTTCTGTTTTCTTTCAGGTATTTTATGACCCGTGGATCAAATACATATGTGGTCCCACCTCTTGAAGATCCGGAACCAACTTTAAGGAAGAATAGGGATAAAATCATCGAAGAAACTAACCCGCCAAAGAAGTCACCTTTCAAGGACCTTAAATTGGTCTTTGGAAAGAAGAAAGGTAAGAACGTGCGTGAGTCTAGTAGTCGAAAGAACGAAGAGAGCAAGATAGAAAGTTTGAGGGAGAAAGGCCACTGGCCTCTCAACGTATTTCAGGCACTCGTCGACTTGTATATCGTCTAATGATACCACGGTCTCCTCATCTGGTATGCACTTTCGCATCTATGACACATGGAAAGTGCAGTGGACCTGCCTAAGCTCCTCTGGGAGATCCAGTGTATATGCCACCTTGCCAACCCTGGCAATAATCCTGAATAATCCAATGTATCAAGGACCCAATTTCCCCTCTTCCTGAAGCGAATCACACCCTTCTAGGGTGAGATCTGCAGTAGTACCATGTCTCCCACCTGAAACTCCAGATCAGATCGGCGCCTATCAGCATAATTCTTCTGTCGACTCTGAATGGTCTACGGCCGCTGTCTGATCTGCTGAATCCTCTCGGTAGTTTGCAGGACTGCCTCTGTCCATCCCATCACCCTGTGACCGATCTCACCCCAACAAACTAGGGTGCGACATCTCCATCCATATAACAACTCATATGGTGGGGGAACCAATACTGGAATGAAAGTTGTTGTTGTAGGAGAACTCTGCCAGGGGTAGGTAGGAGTCCCAACTCCCACCGAAGTCAATAACGCAGGCTCTCAGCGTATCCTTGAAAGTATGTATGGACCGCTCACTCTGGTCGTCCATCTGCAGATGACTGGCACCCCATGGCGAGCAATGATTTCGCGGATATATAAGTCTGCCAGCTTGTTGGCCGATGAACTCTCTCGTATAGGTTAGAAGTGGGCGCCCCATCAGAAATCCACCCTCTTCCTCGTCAGACGAGTAAGGGGTACTGCAATCTTGGAGAAATCCTGTATGAATCTCTAGTGGTACCCCGCCAACCCAAAGAAGCTCCTGATATCCGAGGGAGATTTCAGAACCTCCCACTACATAAACACCTCGATTGTGGCCGAATCAACCAAAATCCCATCTTAGTTAAGGAGGTGTCCAAGGAACTGAACCTCTGGTAACCAAAACTTGCACTTTGAGAACTTGGCATAAATCCATTCTCGCCTCAAAACACCCAATAGGTCCCGTAGATGCTCCTCATGCTGCTCTCAGGGTCTTGGAGTACACCAAGATATCGTCTATGAATACAATGATCGAGTGATCAAGCATCGTTCTGCAGAACCGATTCATCAGGTCTATAAATGCTACAGGCACGTTGGTGAGCCCAAACACCATCACCATAAACTTGAAATGTGCATAACGAGTCCAGAACACGATCTTCTCCACGTCCTCCTCTCTTACCCTGACCTGATGGTACCAGGACCTCAGGTCTATCTTGGAGAACCAAGATGCTCCCTGCAACTGATCGAAAAGATCACCTATCCTCGAAAGTGGATAACGGTTCTTCACCGTCAAATTGTTCAACTCCCGGTAGTCAATGCATATCCGGTGTGAACCATCCTTCTTCTTGACAAAGAGGATCGAGACTCCCTACAGAGAGCTGCTCAGACGAATGAACAGCTTGCCCAGCAGTTCCTGCAGCTGTGATGATAGCTCCTGCATCTCTGGTGGTGCCAAATGGTACGACGCCTTGTTGATAGGGGCCGCACCTAGCACTAGGTTGATCCTAAACTCGACCTACCTCTCCGGAGGCACTCCGGGTAACTCCTCTGGGAACATGTCAGCAAACTCCCTAACTACTGGAACCTCTGAAACTGAATTCTAATCCCTGACCCGCGTATCCACCACATACACTAGATAACCCGCACACCCATGCTGAATGTACTATCGAGCCCTGGCAGTTGAAAAAAACCCTGATCTCAATCTGGTGCCCTTACCATAGACAATCAGTTCTCCCCCACTTGGGGTTCGAACTACCACCCACTGACCCTCGCAGTCGATCATGGCACCGAAGCGACTAAGCCAGTCGATACCGACAATCACACACACATCCCCCTTGGGAATCAGAATCAAGTCTATCGGGAAAGATACCCCGAAGATCTCCAACACGCATCCCCGATAAACTGAAGAGGCAAAAACCCCATGTTCGTTGGTGATAGAGACTCGCAACAGACACTCTAGCTCTCCTACTGGCAGACCGAACTCCCTACTAAATGAATGAGAGACAAAAGACCGACTTGCTTACGAGTCAAATAATACCAAAGCTGGTAAGGAGTTCACTAAAAAAGTACCGAATCACAAGTACAAACATATAAGCATAAAACATATATAATCAGTAAGATAAGGGATAGAAACATACCGGCAACCACGTCTGGTGCTGCCCTAGCCTCTTCTGCGGTAAGCTAGAAGGCACGTCCCTGAGCCTTCGGGGGCGTTTCTCTACCCTGACTCCGATCAGTAATCCTCAGTGTAGTTGGCGCTGGAGCCTGTGCCAGCTTGGCAGCTAGTAGGGGACAGTGGGCATTCAGATGGCCCACCTGCTTGCAATGGTAATGATGTGTATAAAATGCACTAGTTTTAATCCTATTACTTCAAGCACGAATAAACACATGAAAGGCAGTGTACTTATCAGTTAGCAATATAGTTGAAGCAAGTAGGGTATCGAACACATGGAATGGTAACAATTAAACTAACTTCTAGAATTATCTAAAACAAGTAATAAAAAGAAGGGTTTTCTCTAGTTTTGCAAGACTAGAAACTTATGCAATTAACTAACACCCAAACTAAAACAATTAAAAACTAAAGCAAATAGGTAGTAACTAGATTAAATAATAAAAGAGACTTCTGTTCAGGTTCGACTCACTTGTTCCTATGGTTGATTTTATAGCAAGTGCAATCGATTAATTTATCATTGGCTAGCGATCAATGTGATTAGATTCGTGTTCACTATTACTAATCCTTAGCAAACAAATTAATTCAAACAGTGGCCAATTGGTTAAAATAACAAGTTTCCTAGTATTTTTTATTCGGATCATGTAAGACTCGTAATATTAGCTAATTAAATATGTCAATTCAATCAACTCATGTATGGTTGTTCATCATACATGCTTACACATTAATGTATTTATTTTCTAGTTAATACTAGGTTCATGTTCACTAATACTAGGCATACAATGTTGTGTTTACAAAATTATATGATACAAGCAATTAAGGAGATGTTCATGCAACTTAATAGACTTGATAATTAACATAAAATAATTATTATTAACACATAAGGGTCTTTAACAAGCTTAACAAGACAATTCACCAATCAATTAATCCATACCATAAAATCAAACCATATTAACAAGTTAATCTACCCTAAACAAAAGTGATGAGTTTTTATCTCAAATCTATAGCAATTAACATCTCAAAAACAAAATCTAATGATAGCAACATAATTTATGCAAAAGATTATGAAAAGAGAATGTGTGTTGCCTTTCGATCTCTTCCAAATTGGTCCCTAGGGTGAAATCTCGAATCCGAGAGCTCCAAGAATACTTCTAATCACCAATTAATCGTAAATAATCTCCAAAAAAAACTTAGAGTCTCAGGCAACAACATCCTTTATATAGATTTCTGAAAACAGGGACAACTCATCGAGTTCCTTTTACCGAATCGACGAGTCCATCACTTAAAATCTGTGTACGGTAAGGTACAAATGGTCCGCGGATATTCTCATCAACTCGTCGAGTTGAGGACCAACTCATCGAGTTCTTCACCTTTTTAGCTTAATTTCTTCAAACTTTAATTCCTGAACTCCCAATCGCTAATCCCACTTTCTTTTTCACTCGAGCACGTCTTTTAGGATGAAAATATAATTTTAACATAATAATCTAGACAAAATAGCAAAAAAGTATTAAGATATTATACGAAATATAAAACCAAATATGGACATATCAAAATACCCCACACTTGACTTTTGCTTACCCCCAAGCAAAATTGAATTTTAGCACACTAGCATCATATAAGACAATCCCAATCAAACCCGACCATTATGCCAAGACCGCAACGCATGCATTTGTGTCTAAAAATTTTCCTAAGGACCCCTCTAATCCTAAATACTCACAATTCTCATAAACACTCCCCCACTTCTTTTGAACAACGCTGATTTTATGCATCCCTCCGAATCCATCCACATACAACTTTCTTAACCTCAAGTCATATGTGGTTAAACCCCCAAGCACACATACAATAAAATAACCTAGAAAAGAAAATTACAATAGAAATATTTGATACTTTGTATCTTCAATAATTTTTAGCTTTTCTTCTTGATATTTCTTCTTTGACTTCATAGCTTTGTAGATTCTTTCTTTCAAACATTTCATCATTCTTTTTTTCTACTTTTTCTTTTCTCTTTTTTTTTTCTTTTCTTTTTCTTTTTTTTTTTCTGATTTTTTCTCAATACTCACATTTTTTTCACTCAAACTAAAAACCTAGAGAAAAAAAAACATATGCTTACGCAAGGAGACTTAACTTCATCCTTTATTGGTTAAAAGTATTAGTCTTAGTGTGCAATGACTACTTAAGCTTTCCTGGATACATTTCTGGTACACGATGCTAAACATGTTGTGTCCCTCAAACTAAGTGAGGTTATGTTTTTGTCCCATGATTTCACTAGGATAAAGGGGGCCACAAATGCATTATAACATATATAGGCTCAACTAAACATTTGGGTCCTCATACAATCATCAAATACAGTACTAGCATGGAATCCTAATTGCTTTTACCAAATTTTTTCTAAATTAAATACTAGCAATCTAATGATTTTTTTTTAAATTAACTAAAATTCTAAATTAACTAATATAACCAACCCCCTACCCCACACTTAATTTATGCAATGTCCCCATTGCATATTATGCATGATAAAGAACAATAAAGTAAAGAGAGAATTGAAACAAACTCCTCTGGGATAGTAGTGGCGAGGTTGATATTCTTCATTTAAAGCTCCATCTACAACTGACTTTTAGGCATGGGAACAGCTCATCCATGCCTTGGGTATCAAATCTTGTGTGATATAACTCTAAATATTTAGGAAAAAGCTCTTGAAGGTAAGAGAAAGAGCAACTCGTCGAGTCCACATGGGGACTCGCCGAGTTGAAGTGTAATGCTGGCGAAAAATCGATTTTTTCACATGGACTCATCGAGTTCAGGATATGGACTCGACGAGTCATCGTTGTACGGAAAAAAGTTCCTTCTACTTCACGTTCGTTTATGGTGTTTAAGGAGAGTATTAAAGCAATATTCCCCCTTGTTTTTCTTCAGTAAAATACACACTTTAACCGCTCTAATTGTCGGACTCGATACCAGACTCAATTATACTATTCTTCTCGTTTTAGACTTGATTTGTCTTGTGATATTCGTCACTCTATATTCTTGCATTCATACACTTACCCCTAAACTGAAAAGATCAAAAGCAAACAATACAAGTAATAGTAAAGGAAAACAAAATAAAAATCCTAATTACTACTTGTTCAAACATAAACCAAGCAAACAAAAATAAATAGAAACCAAACCAAATAAACACTGTCTTAAACAAACACACAAATAAATGTCAAAAAGGATAATTAATCTTCATCTTCTTCATCGGCCCCTCCATAACCGCTTCCACCCGTGCCACTTCTTCTTGCATTCACCCATTCCTCCTAACTCCTAACGTATGGGTACTCGGAGCCATCAATTTACGATATGTTCAAATGGATCATCAAGGGGGAGAGTGTCATGTGGTTGTAGTTCATGCTCCGCCCAAGATCGTCTTGATATTGCCTCGATTCCACAATATACCAATCCATTGGCAACTCGTCATCCACTGGGATTACCGGTGGGTCTTCATGTGCGTGATCTTGCCTCAGCCTCACCCTCCTACCTAGTTGTTCGGGTGCCACTACTTCATCATCTTCCGGAATGGAAAACTACCACCACCAAAATCATCCAATATTTTTGCCCTCCTAAAAAGAATATGATAGAATGGAGGTGTGGGTATCATGGTTAGAACACTCGCGGCTCCCCTCTCAAGAATTCCATATGACCTTTCCAACTTGGTCACAAGCATACCCCCATTAATTTTAGAATTTTTTCTCTCTTTCACCACCCCTTCATCTAAATACCTTGCCAAACAATAAGGAATATTGCAAAAGGTGTTTGGCATGATTATGCACCATAAAAAGAATACATCAAGGCTTAGCACCTTGTCGTCATCCTTGCTCATTTTTATGGTATTAGCAATGAGGAGGTTAATCAAACAGTGAATCGGGACCGAATGCTCCGTTCTTGTGCCGCGGAAGGTATGTAGACGTTGTTTGCTATCATGTTCCACCAATTCCCCAAATTTATTCCATCCGGAAAAACTCTATAGCCACTATCCAAGAATGTACCAAATGCCTCCATCATGACCAAGGATTGGTCATATAGACCCATTCTCCACCCCAAGTCCACCATGCTACATTCCCGGTATTCACCACCAACACAAAAGGTCAAGGCCTTCGGGTCATAATAGTCGCCTCCTCTGCAGAATGTCACAGTGGAAAAGAACTCTACACAAAGCTCCCTATACACCAGTTCTTGTATCCGGAATAATCACTTCCGCCCGTCACACGTGATTTGAATTCCATCTTGCATGAAGACTTTAGTTAAGTACGGGTTCAAAGAGTCCGTCAAACCCACTTGTTGAATCTACGTCCAATTTAGTTCATTTGGTACATAGAATTCCTTTTTCTTAAGTGTTTCAAGCCTTTTTTTCCATCTAGTCAAATTAGCCTTGGATCCAATTTCTGTAAAGTTGAACCAAGGGAAGTCCCCTTGGTTTCTTCTAGAGCTTTGAACCATGCTTCTGAACATTTCCTGAAAATCAAACACAAGGAAAACAAACACACAAACCACAGAACTTGTTAAAAGAATAAAATCTGGAAACTGAAACATGGAGTCGTCGAGTCCTTGAACGGGTCGCATATATACTTCTGATTCGAACCAAATCTGCCATGTAAATCCAATATTCGTTCTAGGGGTTTGGTCAGGGTGAAAAACCAAGTACTAATTCACAAAAAAATCCAGTCCAAACACTCTAATTTAACCAAAATCAAAACCCTAAAATTTATGTAAGAACCAAAAATCGGTTTTTTTAACAAATTCCAACTTTTAAACTACTAAAGATCAAAACGTTAACAATTTTAAGCACGAAAAATGTTACCTTTTGATCCAATTGGAAGAGGAAGTCACGAAAATTGGAAATCTTTGCTTGAGACAACTGCTTGGTTGAATGGAGGACGGTGACGGCTGTGAAATGAGAGTTTTACTTTTTAGGGTAAAAACCATAATTTACAGATTTTAAAAACAATTACTTTTTTTGTTAATAAAACCTACTCGTCGAGTTGGGGGTCCCCGACTCGTCGAGTAGAGACGTACATTAAGAAATATCGCATGTTTCCAGATGGACTCGTCGAGTCAGGTCAATTGGACTCGACGAGTGGTATCCTCTGTTCTAAGAAAAAAATTGTTCTCTTAAAAATAAATTTCACCACACCCCACACTCAAACTTTGCTTGTACTCAAGCATACATTTTAAGCTCAAAAGAAGATTTAGACTAAAAATTCGTTAGAACACACAAAATAAATACAATGAAACTAAAAAATCAAAATAAAAAGAAAAGGGTAAAAAGAAAGCAAACTCAAACAACGGGTTTCCTCCCATAAGCACTTCTTTTTGAGGATTCTTTAGCTAGACTCCTTCCTGCTCTACGTTGCAGCGGATTTCTCAAAGTCCATTCCTTCGTCAAGTAGTTCTTCATTTAGTATGCCCTCTTCATATTTCTTGACCTTATGCCCATTCACTTTAAAGCTTGAGCCATCCTTGCTCCACAACTCAATTACTTCGTATGGATACACATGCTTGATTGTAAAAGGCCCGGTGTAACGAGTGCATAATTTTTCCGGAAATAACTTGAGTCTTGAATTGTACAAGAGAATGTTTTGATTAGCTTCGAAGTCCTTATTACCCTTCAACCTTGCATCATGCCATCTTTTTGTCTTGTCTTTGTAGATTAACGAGTTAGTTTAGGACTCATTCCTCAATTCTTCCAAAGCATTCATTTGAAAAAGTCGATTGGCATGCAACTCATTCGGCTCAAAATTGCATGTTTTCAAAGCCCAAAATGCTTTATGTTCAAGCTCCATGGGTAAATGACAATTTTTACCATAAACCAATCGATAGGGTGTGGTTCCAATGGGTGTTTTGAATGCAGTCCTAAATACCCAAAGTGCATCCTCCAATTTCTCCGCCCAATCTTTTCTATTACTACCCACTGATCTTTCCAATATTCTTTTGAGTGCCTTATTTGTGACCTCGGTTTGCCAATTTGTTTGTGGATGGTAAGGTGTTGAAAATCTATGACGTACACCATATTTTTTCAACACTTTTGCTAGTTGGTCATTAGTAAAGTGGGTTCCACTATCATTAATTAACGCCTTGGGTACTCTAAATCTAGAAAATAATTTTTTTAGGAACTTCACCACAACCCTTGCATCATTGGTTGGTAATGCTTGCACTTCTGCCCATTTTGACACATAATCCACCGCCACAAGTATGTATTTATTGCCTTTGGATGAAGAAAATGGTACCATGAAATCCAAACCCCACACATCAAATATTTCACAAACGTGAATATTCCTTTGAGGCATTTCATTCCCTGCCGAAATATTACCCGTCCTTTGGTAAGTATCACATTCCCTCACATAAGTGGTAGCATCCTTGAATATAGTAGGACAATAGAACGTCACATCAAACACTTTCTAAGCAGTGAATTGCACCCCATGATGTCCTCCTACCGGTCCATTGTGGCAATGCTCTAGTATGTCTGAGATTTCCTTGCCAAAAACGCATCTTCTTATGATCCCATCTGCACAACTCCAAAAAAGATATAACTCATCCCAAAAATAATATTTAATTTTCGAAAAGAGCTTCTTCTTCTGTTGATGAGTGAGTCCTTTTGGAAGAAAGTCGCCAACCAAAAAATTTGCAATGTTTGCTTACCATGGTTCTTCCCCTATTATCACCATCAAGTACTCTTCCGGGAAGCTATCTTTAATCCCCTTGTTGTCTATCTCATCCCTTGCTGGATTTTCTAATCTAGAAAGATGGTCATCAGCTACATTTTCCATTCCTTTCTTGTCCTTGATCTCGACATCAAATTCTTGAAGTAAAAGCACCCATCGGATCAATCTTGGCTTAGCATCCTGCTTGGCAAATAAATACTTAATAGCAGAGTGGTCAGTAAAAATAGTAGTTTTCGACAAAATTAAGTGGGTACGAAATTTGTCAAAGGCATGCACCACGGCTAATAATTCTTTTTTAGTTGTGGTGTAGTTTTCTTGGGCCGGATTTAGGGTCTTTCTTGCATAGTAAACGGCTTGAAAGTGATTGTTAACGCTTTGGCCAAGTACAACCCCTAAAGCATAATCACTTACATCACACATTATCTCAAATGGTAAGTTCAAATTTGGGGCGATAAGGATCAGGGAGTTAGTTAATTTTTCTTTCAAAAGTAGTTGAGTTAAAGGTGTAATAATTTTAGAAAAATCTTTAATAAAGCGGCGGTAAAATCCCGCGTGACCTAGAAAACTCCTAACGCCCTTCACATTAGTTGGTGGGGGTAATTTAGCAATAGTATCAATTTTCGCTCGATCTACCTCAATCCCTACTGTGGAAACTTTATGGCCTAACACAATGCCTTCCTTCACCATGAAATGACACTTTTCCCAATTAAGAACTAAATTAGTCTTCTCACACCTAGCAAGCATCAAATCAAGGTTAGCAAGACAATTATGAAAAGAAGAGCCAAAAACAGAAAAATCATCCATGAATACTTCCATGAATTTTTTTCTACCATGTTGTGGAATATCGTCGTCATGCATCGTTGAAAGGTTGATGGTGCATTGTAGAAACCCAAAAGGAATGCGTTGATAAGCAAATGTTCCACTTGGACAAGTGAAAGTAGTCCTCTCTTGATCTATTGGGTCAATAGGTATTTGAAAATAACCTGAACACCCATCTAAAAAATAATAATAGCTATGGCCCAATAATCTCTCAAGCTTTTGGTCAATATAAGAGAGAGGGAAGTGGACTTTGCAAGTGGCATCATTTAGCTTTCGATAATCAATGCACACCCGTTAACTGGTTACCGTTTGTGTGGGTGTGAGCTCGTTCTTCTCGTTCGCTACGACGGTCATTCCTCCTTCCTTTGGCACTACTTAGATGGGACTAACCCATAGACTATCGGAAATTGAATATATAATCTCGGCATCTAAGAGCTTGGCAACCTCCTTCTTGACCACCTCTTGCATGTTCGGGTTCAACCGCCTTGGATGTTGCACTACAGGCTTTGCGCCTTCTTCAAGGTTTATCTTATGAGAGCAAGAAGGACTTATTTCTTTAATATCGGTGATTTTCCATGCAATGGCATTCTTTATCTTCTTCAAGACTTGGACTAGCTCTTCTTTTTTAGATTTGGTGAAGTCAGAAGCTATAATCACGGGTTTTTGACTTTTTGTTCACCTTCTTCAAGAAATACATATTCTAAATGTTCAGGCAAAGTTTTCAGCTCCAAATTCGTGTTTGGTACACTAAACACGTTGAGTCCAAATAAGGGACGCATCGATTCCATGCCAAAATTCTCATCTGATCGCGATTCTTCACACAGACTCGTCGAGTTAATGTCTTCAACTCGTCGAGTCACCTTTTCAACACTTCTGATTAGTTCTTTGTATTAAGATTCTTCAAGCAGTTTTTCTATCTCCTTCAAATCTCTTTCAGCATCAAATTCCTTTTCAAAGTTCATGGGTGATTCGATTGACTTATCGTCTTTCCATTCTTCCATTAATTCGTCCAAAATGTCTATCGAGAAAGTCGTGTCGTCACTATACTTAGAATGCTTCATGGCTTTATCAACTCCAAAATGTCTACCAAGAAAGTCGTGTCGTCGCTATACTTGATGGTCTTTTTCCTTATCTAGCACTATGAAATTTGTGGGAAATACGAATTTATAACCTTTAACCAATAAGTCCTCACATATCCCCCTTGGAAATGTCACCGTCTTTTTTGCTAGTTGAATTGCCATACAAATTGGTCTCGGCTCCAGAAGATTCAACTTTTTGTTCACCTTCTTCAAGAAATACATATTCTAAATGTTCAGGCAAAGTTTTCAGCTCCAAATTCGTGTTTGGTACACTAAACACGTTGAGTCCAAATAAGGGACGCATCGATTCCATGCCAAAATTCTCATCTGATCGCGATTCTTCACACGGACTCGTCGAGTTAATGTCTTCAACTCGTCGAGTCACCTTTTCAACACTTCTGATTAGTTCTTTGTATTAAGATTCTTCAAGCACTTTTTCTATCTCCTTCAAATCTCTTTCAGCATCAAATTCCTTTTCAAAGTTCATGGGTGATTCGATTGACTTATCGTATTTCCATTCTTCCATTAATTCGTCCAAAATGTCTATCGAGAAAGTCGTGTCGTCACTATACTTAGAATGCTTCATGGCTTTATCAACTCCAGAATGTCTACCAAGAAAGTCGTGTCGTCGCTATACTTGATGGTCTTTTTCCTTATCTAGCACTATGAAATTTGTGGGAAATACGAATTTATAACCTTTCACCAATAAGTCCTCACATATCCCCCTTGGAAATGTCACCGTCTTTTTTGCTAGTTGAATTGCCATACAAATTGGTCTCGGCTCCAGAAGATTCAACTTTTTGTTCACCTTCTTCAAGAAATACATATTCTAAATGTTCAGGCAAAGTTTTCAGCTCCAAATTCGTGTTTGGTACACTAAACACGTTGAGTCCAAATAAGGGACGCATCGATTCCATGCCAAAATTCTCATCTGATCGCGATTCTTCACACGGACTCGTCGAGTTAATGTCTTCAACTCGTCGAGTCACCTTTTCAACACTTCTGATTAGTTCTTTGTATTAATATTCTTCAAGCACTTTTTCTATCTCCTTCAAATCTCTTTCAGCATCAAATTCCTTTTCAAAGTTCATGGGTGATTCGATTGACTTATCGTCTTTCCATTCTTCCATTAATTCGTCCAAAATGTCTATCGAGAAATTCGTGTCGTCACTATACTTAGAATCCTTCATGGCTTTATCAACTCCAAAATGTCTACCAAGAAAGTCGTGTCGTCGCTATACTTGATGGTCTTTTTCCTTATCTAGCACTATGAAATTTGTGGGAAATACGAATTTATAACCTTTCACCAATAAGTCCTCACATATCCCCCTTGGAAATGTCACCGTCTTTTTTGCTAGTTGAATTGCCATACAAATTGGTCTCGGCTCCAGAAGATTCAACTTTTTAAGAATGAGTATGGCATACGGTTAACACTTGCCCCGAATCAGCCAATGCATAACTAGTAGCTAAGTTCCCGAATTGGCATGGCAAAGTCTACATCCCTCGGTCATCCATTTTCTTTGGCAATCTGTTCAACATTTCGGCTTGTAACACCCTGAATTTAGAAGGCCGGAAAAGAGAAAAAAACCTCAAATGAGGAAGTGACTCGTCGAGTAGATAGGTGACTCAACGAGTAGGAGCGCGATTTGGTCGCGGGTTTAGTGACCTACTCGACGAGTCAGAAGACTGACTCGGCGAGTTGACCAGGTTTGGGGAAAACCCAAAATGTGGGCCTTGCACCCAATTTAAGGAACAATATAGCCTTCATCACCCCCCCTTGATACTCTCTCAAGTCCAGAACGAAAACCCTAGAGCCTCCCTTGAGTTTTGAGTCATTTTGAGAGTTTTGGAGCATTCTTGAAGCATGGAGGAACAAGAAGAAGGTTGGAGGTTCAAGGAGGAAGGAGTAGATCCAGAAGATTCACTCCATTTGCTGCTCATTTTGGTAATCAATTTCCTTCCTTGGCTTCTAGTTTGTTATATCTCTTTATGTGCTTTTTTATGAAGTTTATGGACCAAGGGTGATTTCTTGTGGGATTTGGACGTCCCCAAGCCAGATACTTTCAGATCTAGGAGTTTCTTGAGTAGTAAAAGCATAAAGGTGGAAGCTTTATGCCATCAGAACTCCTCATGCCAAGTTTAAGGAGTTATTTTGGCCTTTTGAGAAAAAAGGGCCATGTATGGGTGCAAAGGTAGTGGCTTCGTGTGATATCCTGACCCTAGGAGGCTAGATCTGGGTCTTGGATGCCTTGAGCTTGTCTAAAATCGTCTGGATAGAGTTGGACATATAGAGACGGCGAGTCAAGCCAGCTATTGCCCCCAAAACCCTTCTGTTAAAGGGTATGAGTTGAGTGGTTAGGGACTCAGCCAGTCTGAGTCCATAGTAGTTATGAAGTTCATCGTACTCGACGAGTTCAAAGAAGAACTCGGCGAGTCTCAGGCAATCTCCTTAGTTTATGAAGATGGACTCGACGAGTTGTTTATACAACTCGGTGAGTCACAGCCTAGACACATTCTTATGTGGATGATGAACTCGACGAGTTCAAGGTCGAACTCGGCGAGTCGGATGAAGATGGTCCCGATTAAATGTCTGAAGGAGAACCTGTCGAGTTCTTGCTAGACTCAACGAGTGGAGTCGGGGTTGTATGGGGTTGGAGGAGTATGGACTCGACGAGTTGGTAGATCAATTTGGCGAGTCAAGTCAACCGAGGAAGCCGAAGGGTCAGTGGTTCAGAAGTTGTTGGTTAGCAGTCAGAAGTGTTCATCGAATTTTCTGTAGTGCGAGGTAAGTCTCCTCACTGTGTGCATGGGTCTATGGCCACAATGTCGGACATTATTATTATTTTCATGTTTATGTTTATGTATTGAATGAAGACCCGGGGGTTAGCCCTAGGCACTTATTCTTTTCTTGCACCATCTCCTCCTTTTGATAGAACCCTCTTGTCTGCATCCTATATTTCTCCTCCTTTGCCTTCTTTTACTTGCCGTATGGTAACCACTCCTTTTTCAATTTTCACCAATATTCATCATATATGTCGCCACTAGAGTAACACACTTGCACTTTCCGGTTCTCATGCTCGTCTAGATCATAATATTTAGTAAGGTGAGGCTCGCTACAATTCTCACATCCCACCTAAATGGCATGCGTGGATTGATCCATCTTTGTAATTCTTCGGTCTAAACTATCTAATTTAGCCATTACTGCTGCCATATTATCGGAAATTGAGTTCACCACCCCTCGAGTTGAGTCATTCCTTGGGTTATGATATTCTTTATAATGCTTAGAGAATTCTTCAATTATCTCTTTTCTGATCGCACGTGCTTTCTTCGTGAGTGGTCCTTAGGAGTCAAGGAGCTGCCTAGTTGTCACGTTCACTCCATCATAGAAAATGGAGACTTCTTGCTGAATGTTTAAATCATTGTGGGGGTAGTTCCTCAACAAGCTTTTGTATCTTTCCCACATCTTATAGATTGAATCGCCTGCTTGTTGCTTGAAATTAGCAATGGCTTTCTTCAACTTTTCAATTTTTGAGGGAGGGCAAAATTGATCAATAAATTTTTCACGCATTTTAGCCCATGTGGTGATGGATCCTGGAAAGAGTGATTTAATCCAATCTTTCACGGAGCCCTTGAATGTGACCGGTAGCATACGAAGCAAAATAGTCTCGCAAGGTACATTAGGGATATTAAAGTAGTCGTCTATGTCGTTAACCCCGTTGATATGTTTGTATGCATATTCGTGATCTTTCCTGTAGAATTGGATGTCCTTAAGTTGGGCGAGTATGTGGCATTTTTAGCGTGAAGGTAGTAGTTGTTGGAATCGCGGGTTACACGAGTCCTGGTCTGGTATCATCACACATCCTTTTCTTGTATTCACCCATGGTGATGTCTACGATTTTAGCCATAGTGTTTTCGGGTTCACTTCATAACAGATTCTATGTCGTATCCAGTCTCTTTTGGATTAGTATTTTGTTCAAAACTTTCTATCTTGCTCTCTTCATTCTTTCGACTACTAGACTCACACACGTTCTTACCTTTCTTCTTTCCAAAGACCAATTTAAGGTCCTTGAAAGGTGACTTCTTTGGCGGGTTAGTTTCTTCGATGATTTTATCCCTATTCTTCCTTAAAGCTGGTTCCGGATCTTCAAGAGGTGGGACCACATATGTATTTGATCCACGGGTCATAAAATACCTAAAAGAAAACAGAAAAACACGCGTAAAAAGAACAAAACGAAGTAAAAAACGAAACTGAAAAACGTGATGGACTTGCCGAGTTGCTTCGACTGGAATCGACGAGCTCAAGACTAAAACAGAAAGCTAAAAACGAAAATTTAAAAAAAAACTAGAACTTAAACTTAATAACTAATTAACGAAAATAGTAACTTTGTTCAAGATAAATCTTACACAAAGGATTGATAACACTAGCAATTAAAATAACTATTTAAAATCGTTCCACGGCAACGACGCCAAAAAACTTGATGTGTGTAAAATGCACTAGTTTTAATCCTACTACTTCAAACACAAATAAACACACGAAAGGTAGTGTACCTATCAATTAGCAGTATAGTTCAAGCAAGTAGGGTATCGAACACAGGGAACGGTAACAATTAAACTAACTACTAGAATTATATAAAAAAGAGTAATAAAAAGAAGGGATTCTCTAGTTTTGCAAGACTAGAAACTTATGTAACTAACTAACACTCAAACTAAGACAATTAATGACTAAAGCAAATAGGAAGTAACTAGATTCAATAATAAAAGAGACTTCTGTTCAGGTTCAACTCACTTGTTCCTATGGTTGATTTTATGGCAAGTGCAATGGATTAATTTATCATTGGCTACCGATTAATGTGATTAGATTCATGTTAACTATTATTAATCCTTAGCAAACAAATTAATTCAAACAGTGGCCAACTGGTTAAATTAACAAGTTTCCTACAATTTTGATTCGGATCAAGTAAGACGTGTAATATTAGCTAATTAAATCTAGCAATTCAATCAACTCATGTATGGTTGTCCATCATACATGCTTACACATTAATGTACTTATTTTCTAGTTAATCCTCGGTTCATGTTCACTAATATTAGGCATACAATGTTGTGTTTACAAAATTATATGATACAAGCAATTAAGGAGATGTTCATGCAACTTAATAGACTTGATAATTAACAGAAAATAATTATTATCAACACATAAGGGTCTTTAACAAGCTTAACAAGACAATTCACCAATCAATTAATCCATACCATAAAATCAAACCATATTAACAAGTTAATCTACCCTAAATAGAAGTGATGAGTTTTTAGCTCATATCTATAGCAATTAACATCTCAAAAACGAAATCTAATGATAGCAACATAACTTATGCGAAAGATTAAGAAAACAGTATGTGTGTTGCCTTTCGATCTCTTCCAAATTGGTCTCGAGGGTGAAATCTCGAATTCCAGAGCTCCAGGAATACTTGTAATCGCCAATTAGTCCCTAATAATCTCCAGAAAAACTTAGGTTCTCGGGCAATAACGTCATTTATATAGATTTCTTAAAGCAAGGGCATGAGCACGTGAAGAAGCATTCCTCCACATCATACAACCACCTGATGGATATGATCAGATACTGATTCCCATCGAAAGTCGGGGGCTTCGTGTTATCGAAGTCCCGGTACTCAAAACCCCGACTGGCTCCACCCCTTGTCGTTGTTACAGCTGCTACGGTAACCATCTCAACTAGGGTTGCATATCTGTCATCAAAATACTCCATCATGGCGATCTTAATAGACCCAAACATCTCCAGAATCTGACCCCAGAAAATCTCGACCACCTCCTCGCGGATGATCTCCCTGACATGATCCTTTGTCAACATTGGCCCACCCTGGCCGATAGTCTCAGGTGTTGTTAGGGCATCCTAACTGCCCTGCCCTGATCCCGATCTGGATCCAGTTACAAAATGTCACATAACCACCATCAGATAATCCGCACAAATAACAGGGAACCAACTCCTAACTAAACCCTAGGGGTTGTGACTTCCTTGCTACACATATTTGTCTCAAGTATCATCATAACACCCTAACAATATACATATGCATGGTGATCGCTCCATCCTCACTCCTAGAGGAAGGCTAACTATCTCATAACTGGACGACTGACCCCACATAACTCAACCATCCATAAAAATTCCACCAACCCTGCAACACTAGTGTATGCTAGCCATACATAACGTTGGAACCTATAGGCATTCGAATACTCAGTCCTACTCTAAGCCCACAACCAGAAAAGGAACAAGAAATAAAGCTAAACCAAATATTCTTAGGCTATATGATCTTAATTATGTACAACCTATGATGCATACATTGAGCAACTACAGTAATGATGTTAATTTCATA
Organism: Lactuca sativa; assembly: GCF_002870075.4. Lineage (NCBI taxonomy): Eukaryota > Viridiplantae > Streptophyta > Magnoliopsida > Asterales > Asteraceae > Lactuca > Lactuca sativa. Next base: position 25,681,862 of record NC_056625.2, on the reverse strand, counting down.
TAAGGAAAACCTTAGGCTATTAGGCACCATATAATCAGGAAATTATAACATGCAACTCCCGCAGATCCCTAGCCTAACACTAGCATGCTGTTCTAACATATCTCAATATCAAATAACTACATGGTATTTTAGGGTATAGTTACTGGCTCCGGCTGATCGTACACACTGCATCCTCCTTCAATTATTTTCAAAACCATTTTGAAAATATTTTCCTTAGTTTGAGACTGGATTCACACGAGTGTTCCTCCAATTCACCCAAACTAAGGCTCTGATACCAACTTGTAACACCCATAAAAAAAATCAAGCCAATTTAAAACTTTTTCAACCATTTAAAATCTTTAAGTCATTACAAAGTGTTTTCAAAATATTTAAACATCAGAGTATCCCAGAAATCCAGATCATAAAACATGAGAAGGTATACGATCACGCCTTCGCCTTCCCACGATTATCTGAAGTACCTAAAACAAAATCCAAAATTGTAAACCCGAAGCTTAGTCAAGTTGGAATGCCAATATACTATGGGTTCAGTCATCCTCGGGATGGAATACCCCAGGCCCACAACCATCGGGTTGGAATGCCTACATACTATAAGTCCAATCATCTTCGGGATGGAATACTCGTTGCCCACAACCATCGAGTTGGAATGCCCAGGTTTGTTGGCTCTCTCACAAAGCAGATAAGCCTCAACCACCAGTCAAACATGTGTACATATATTAGATAATCACATAACAGTCTATAGACAAACAAACCGATCTAACATATCATAACAACAAAATAATATCCTATCTACCAGGATACCGATCTAACAGATTATACTAGCATAACATCATCCTATCTACCAGGATACTGATTTAACCTATCATAACAGCATAATACCATCCTATCTACCAAGATACTAATCTAACAGATCATACTAGCATAACATATCAAGATAACAATCCAAAAGGGCCGAACTTGGTGCCTTAGACCCTTGAGTATAGCGAGGAAAACTCACCTCACAAATATCGAATTGCAGTGATAAGGTGAAACTCTCGAATCACAGCCACAAAATCCACCACCTATATTCACCATAGAACCACTTCCATAAATTCCCAATTTACTAAAATACCCCCAGTCCACGTTGGTAAAAGTCAAAGTCAATGGTCAAGGTCAACAGTCCATGTTGACCCAACTCATCGAGTGCAGCTCACTGACTCTTCGAGTCCTTCTAGAACTCGAGAGATCGCAAAAACCCTAGTTGACTTGCCGAATTTCCAGACAACTCGTCGAGTCCATGCGTGTCCGAAAGTCGGGAAAAACCCTAACTGACTAGTCGAATTGTCTCACTGACTCGCTGAGTACATGCTGAAACAAACAACGGCCAATATTCATCGGACTCGTTGAGTTGACCATGCAACTCATCAAATCACTTCAGTCCATTTCTCATACAGATGTTTTTTCATGAAACCAAAGCTCCAAACTGTAGATCTAGGCTCATCATGTAAAGTTGCTAACTTTACACGCATGCAAAGCTCCATGAAGCTAAAACACTCATAACTAGCCTTTGAGGAAGGTTTTTGACATGAAGGAGAGCCAAAACCTCATAAAGGTTGAGGCTTTATGTCCATAAGGGCCTAGAGGAGTCCAGATCTGAAACTATGCCCTTGTGACAAGCTCAAATCCGAAAGTAACTCCATTTTTGCACCAAAATGCCCATATTCTTACTTAAGAACGGATCTAACAAATGGAAGACCAAGGTAAAAGCTTTTTACCTTAAATAGCAAGCCAAGACAATGTAGATAATGGATCTACACTCTTCTTCTCGTTCCAAGCTTCTAAAACTCCAAGCTTCTTCAATCAAAAGCACCAAAAGCACACTTTAGCCTCTCAAACACTCAAGAACAAGGTTTAGGATGGTTAGGGTTTCTTTTGGCCGTCAAAAGGTGGTAAGGGGTGGAGAAAAGGACTTAACGTCCTTTAAATAGGGTACAACCCTAAAAATTAGGGTTTCCATGCACAACCTCTACTCGTCGAGTCGGGGTCCTTCGACTCGTCGAGTGGGAGTCAAAAACCACGCGGGATGTCTAGATTCGACACGACGAGTTGGGGCCTCCAACTCATCAAGTTCCTTCAATAAAATGAATAAAAAGCTTTTAAAATATACATGGGAGTCGGGGTGTTACAATATAGAATAATTACGAAGCCCACCATCTCCATGCTGTGGCTACTACACTTGGACAACTTAATGGATTTAGTCCTTAACCCACTAAGCCCCTTATTCATACTTTCCAGTAAGATTTCTTGGGACCCTGACAAAGGATGGAATTTGACCCCCTGATCTTCTCTTTCTTCTAAATTTATTCCTTCAAACCCTTAATATGTGCTTCCTTGATTAAATCCAATAGGGGTGAAATGATAACCATCCTCAAACATAGATCTCTAATAGGTGTACTAGTCGCATTGTGATTCATATCAACAGCCACTAGATTGGCCTTCCCAGGATGATACAAAATCTCATATTCATAATCCTTCACCACATCTAACCATTTGTGTTGCCTCATATTCAGGTGCAGCTGATCAATCAAGTACCTCAAACTCTTTTTGTCTGTGTAAATGGTACACCAAACCCCATATAAATCACGACACCAAGTCTTGAGGGAGAAAATCACATCCCCCTAAAACAAGTTTTAAAACACCAAAACAGTTTAGGGTAATGTTTCTAGTCCATTTCCAGCAGCACAAGTCAAAAATCTGCATTCTGAGGCTTCTACTCGTCGACTTGTATTGACAAATCCTTGCATTTTGATTCAGAACATAATTCCTTTGAGATGGATTTTGAACAACTTTTGAAACTTTTGGTTTTTGAACATTCGAGATTGATTTGATTTTTGAACTCTTGATTGATCTATTGAAAATTTTTGTTTTTGAGCGGGATTTGTCTGAACAAAAGATTTATTTTGAGAAAGGGTCTTAACTTGTTCAGTCGTTTTCTTTTCAGAAGATTTTGTTAATAAAACTTTTTGTTTCTTGCGAGATTCAACATTTTGCCAATAAACCTTTTTCCTTGCTTTAGGCATTGAAATTCCTTAACCTTTTGAAAGCTTTTGAATTTGTTTATAAAACGTTTGTGCTTTTGTGTTTTGAGTCTGAGAAATTGATTCATTTAAAGGTTTGTCATCATTAACTTTGACTTTATTAACTTCCCAAACCCTTTTTAGCTTTTGCCTCTAAAATGTGAATGAATTCTTGTAAAGATTGTTTTCGACGGTGCTTTGGTTCGAGAAAAATCCTTCTTTCGATGCTTCTTTGTTATCCTCAACAACAATTTTGTTGATCTCAAGATTGACTTTTTCTCCATTTCTGTCGTAACAAAAACTTGATTCGGAAATACCAAGTTATTGGTGCATTTTAAGTTTGGATAAACCACCGAATTCGATTTAAGATAATGAGGACCTTTTTCCTTCTTTATTTTTTCGAACTTTTCTGATTCCTCATAAGCTTGGTCAACAACAAGGCTTGGAATAGTTGTGTCACCAAAATCAACTTCGTCATCATCATCATTGTTAGTCTAACTATCTTCGACAATTAAACGATCATAGTCATGAAATTTCGAAGTCGAGGGTTGATCGGTGTAATTCTTAACCATAGATTCATCACATTTTTCTTTTCTTGTGTTTATTGAAGTGACATTAATGACAGATAAATTTGAACAATCAACAACTTCCTCCTCTCAACGTATATTGACAAAACTAAAAACCACATTTTAAAACACCAAAACGGTTTAGGGTAATGTTTCTAGTCCATTTCTAGCAGCACAAGTCAAAAATCTGCATTCTGAGGCTTCTACTCGTCGAATGCACGAACCTACTCGACGAGTAGGATGAATTTGGTCATGAATCGGCGAGTCCCCCCATGGACTCGGCGAGTTCATCATGCAGACAGCAAGAAAATCGACTTTTTTCACTATTTTGCATCAAGTATCAAACAAACAAGCCTAGCTCTGATACCACTCCTATGGTGTACATGCAACCCTAGAAACCTTGGATCAATGTTTGACTAAGACACATGAAAATAATTATTTTTCCAAGGTTCTTATCCTATCTAGCATGGCATGGGGAACTTGAATCAAATAAAGCTAGTAGAATTACTTACCTTGTAGTTGTAGTTGATTGCTTGGAGTTTTAGAGCCTAGCACCAATAGTGTGGATGCCTCAAATGGAAATCACAAATCACCACAAAATTGGAACTTTGAGAGAATAGTAATCTTCTTTATTGAAATCGGCCCTCTCTTGCTTTACTCACCACAACTAGTGTGATTTCAAGAACCAAAGCCTCCTTTATATAGTGTGGTGGATTAGGGTTACATCCATGTAAACCATAATACCCATGTCTTTTCATTTCCATGAGAACCAAGGGTTAAAGCTCCATGGACTTTCCAAGCAAGCCTAGCCCATTCCAAATAAGCATTAACCCACACTATATAAATACAAGAGCCCATATTTAATTAGTTAAACTTTTGATCTCTAAATTAATCCTAGATTAATTATAGATCAATACTAATTAAATAATATGATTTTATATTAATATATTAGAACTTATAATATATTAATAAATCATAACTTATACTATTCTCAAAAGATTATCCATAAATTGTTCGGGTGAAGTGCAACCCAAATGGAACATGTCGGGTCGGGTCAAGTACCTACCAAATATAGTTATGGACATAGACACTATATCCAACAGTTACTACTGCTCCTTTTGTCAATCTTGGACAATCAACTTTTTTATGGTATGTCTGATTGTACTGGAAGCATACTAGTGCTCCACTAGTGCAATTCCTGCTGAAATAGCCAGTCTAGCCGCATCTAAAACAACTCTTTCCCTTCTCAGGACAACCACCCTCATGATTCTTCCCACAATAGGCACAACGACCCCGAAGTTGATAGCCCCTCGATCTCGAATCAACAGTCTTGGCCCTCTTAGCCTGGCCCTTTAATGTTAGTGTCTTACCGGTATCTGCTTCTTCAGAAGCTCCAAATCAATTTCCCGTTCCTAGGCTCTAGCTACCATATCATCCAGGGCCTTGCAATCCAACAACCTCACAAACTCACAAATGCCATCCCCCAGCATATCATTGTACCTTGTATTATTCATCTCCTCATCTGTTGTATATTGTGGAACCAATAGAGCTCTCTCCCAGAACATGTTGGTGATCTGCGCCACAGTCTTGGTAGTTTGGTGAAGTTCCTGAAACTCCCTCGCCAACTGATGCACCTCAATATCCGATGCATACTTAACTCGAAACTTCATCACAAATTCATTCCATATCATGGCCGCCATGGCACAGATCCCAATGCATGACCAATCCCCTCCCACCAATCATGAGCTCGGTACCTCAGAAGGCATCATGTGAACCCCAATTTCGACCCCTCGGGGAAGAAGCTTGTTTTCAGAGCATTCTCCATGTTAACGATCCATTGGCGGCTAGCAATGGGTTCGATTGCCCAAAGAATTCTGGGCTCCACAAGCCTTGAACTCCCGGAATGAGAGAGTCCACACGCCTAGCTGGCTATCGCGATCTCGACTCGAAAGGCCCCTAGGAGCCCAACCAAAAGCTCTATAATACCCTCATTGATTCTACCAAACATCACTGGAGTAGCATCCAAGATACCACGAGTGATCTCAAACATGATGAACTTACACACCCTCTCATCAATCGGTTCAACACAAGAGCCGGAACCAAAACCCGATCCGAAACCTGCACATCGAATGGTCACCATACTAAAATACACACATACAAACGATCAAAATTGATAGAGGGAAACACTCACTCTGCAAGCTCCTTGGAATACCCGAGACCATCCTTGGCTCGAGTGCAAATCCTATCTTTCAGTAGTACGAGCCCAATACTACCTTCCACATATATCCATACTTTTGTCAAGAACCATCACAAATCCTCTAATCCACTCCATTAAATAAAATCACATATGCCCTATGCACTAATCGGTTCTCAATATAACAGGGCGGATGAGTTGAGAATTCCTAGGAGAACCTAGGAAATGTCATAGTAGTATTTATATGTTTTTTAGTATATGGATGGTGTTTATAGATCAAGTGTGGTGACTTAGGGGATTTAGAATGGTTCTTGAGAAAGTAAAATAGGTGTAAAAGGTAGTATTGGGCCCGTACTACTGAAAGTACAAGATTTGTATTCGAGGCAAGAACGGTCTTGGAACTTGTAAGGGGCCTGTAGAGAGGAAGCCTCCATGATATTTTGTTGATCCTTAGTATGTTTGTATTTTAGTTGATTATCGTGTCCACTCAAGGAGGAGCTTCTGGATCTGGTTCTGGCACGGGTGTCGAACCAATAGATAAGCGGTTGCACGAATTTATCCCATTAGAGATCACTCGTGGTATCATGGAGGCCACCGCTGTGATTTTTTGTACCAACAAGGAGGGGATTATGGAGCTTCTAGACGAGAGACTCTGGGCCCTTCGGGCGGATATCTCTTTGGGAAAATTCGGAGCACGGACTCCCTCTTTTCGAGAGATCAAGGCATGTGGAGCTCTAGAGTTCTTTGGAGCTAAGGAACCCATTGCCAACCACCGATGGATCGCTGACATGGAGAATTTTCAGCGAACGAGCTTCTACCCCAAGGTGTCAAAGGTGGGATTTGCCTAGTTCCTTCTGAGAGACCAAGCTCGAGACTGATGGGAGGAGGGTAGTCGTAAATTAAGGAGGTGGTGGCTATGACTTAGGCGGAGTTCGTTACGAAATTTCATGACGAGTTTGCACCAACGATTGAGGTACAACAACTAGTGAGGGAATTCCAGGACCCTCTGCAGACTACTGAGACTATGGTGGAGATCACTGCCAAGATCTGTGAGAGGGCTCTGTTGGTTTCACAGTACGTTGTATATTAGGAGATGAAGAAGACAAGGTACCATGACATGTTTAGTGATGATATCAGGGATTTTGTGAGCTTTTTGGGGTGCAAGACCATGAAGCATGTGATTGTGAGAGCCCAGGAATAGGAAATTCAGTTAGAGCTTCAAACGAAGCGCAATCCGGAGCAGGTGTAGATAGTAGTGGGTCAGGCTAAGAAGCCCAAGACTTATAATTCACACACTAGAGGCCACCAGGGTCAGATCCATTGCGGCAACTGGGCAAGCCGCATGGTGGGGCATGTCGAGTAGTGGGTTCAGGTTGTTTTAGATGTTCTTAGACTAGTCATATGGTCAGTAGGGACAGTGGCGACACCTACACCAGCCACCTTGAGGATTACCAATGACTGCCAGGGCAAGGTGGAGACACGTGTATCGAAGAGTAAGGCATTTCAGTTGACTACTAATGAGGCTCTTGCAACACCGGATGTAGCTACCAGTACGTAATTTTATCATATCTTTTATTGCTTTCTTTATTTATGCTTATGTTATATCTAATCATGTATAAGGACTTTCTTAGTCAATGGTATCATTGCTCATGTTTTGTTTGATTTGGGTGCTACCCAATCCTTTGTATCTCTTACGCTTAGCAAGAAGTTTAGTGGTGCTCCTGGGATTTTGGATTATTCATTGGAGGTAGAGATTGTTCATGATCATTATGTGAGTGCTTCAAGGGTTCATCGTGGGTGTGTCCTAAACCTATTTTGCGAGAGATATTCTAATGACATGGTACCGATTCCTCTGCGAGGGTTAGTGGTTATCATAGAGATGGATTGTTTGTGTCTCAATGGGGCCATGATTGACTGTGAGCACCATCCAGTGAGAGTTTGAACCCCATGTGGAGGAGAACTAGTTATTCCTGATGAGGGAGCTTTGTATGGGCCAACTCTCTGTTCAGCTATAAGGACCATGAGATATCTTTAGCATGGCTGTTTGGCTTATGTGGTGGATACTCGGGTTAGGGCACGACAACATTGAGTGAGGTGTCCATTGTTCGAGATTTCCTATATGTGTTTCCTGAGGATTCTCTAGGAGTGCCTCCCAAGAGGCAAGTTGAGTTTTGAATTCATTTAGTTTCTAGTGCGGCCCCGATAGCCAAGGCATTGTATCGTTCGGCACCACCCGGAGATACATGAGTTGTCTACACAGCTTCAGGAGCTACTAGACAAGGGTTTTATTTGCCCGAGTAGTTCACCATGGGGAGCACCGATCCTATTTGTGAAAAAGAAGAACGGATCACACAGGATGTGCATTGACTATCAGAAGCTAAATAAGCTAATGTTAAAGAACCGTTACCCACTTCTGAGCATCGCCGATTTATTTGACCAACTTTAGGGTCCATCTTGGTTTTCTAAGATTGATTTGAGATCATGTTACCATCATAGGAGGGTCAGAGATGAAGATGTTGATGGTTTTTGAGCATTCTAACACTCCTATGGTGTACATGCAACGCTATATGCTTTGGATCTATGTTTTCTCTATTATACATGCAAACTTTCATTTTTCCAAAGCATCATCATAACTAGCATATTATGGAGTATATACAATACAAAAATCTAGTTGACATGCCTTTTTTGTAGCTTGAAACCTTATACCTTTAGGAGCCTAGCACCCCAAATGTGACGCCTCAAATGCTTCACACAACACCACCAACAATGGAAGGACTTGAGAAGGATTGTCTTGCACCAAATTTGGCTATAGCTCTCCAAGAACACTTATGTGCCAATTTTGGTAGCCTAGGCATTTCTTATATAGTGTGGAAAAACTAGGGTTACACCATGCAAACCTTAATGTGCATGAACTTCCATATTCCTCATGCTCCATGGGTTTAAACCTCCATGAACCATCCATGGGTTATGACATCGGTTTAGCCCAACTTGAAGAACTATGGATCATTAGCCCACTTTGTAAGAATCAATGATTTACAAAATCAATCCTTATATATTTAATTAGTCTCCTATGATCACAAAATTAATTCCAAACTAATTCTTGATCAATACTAATTAAATAATATGATTTCATGTTAATATATTAGAACTTATAATATATTAATAAATCATAAATAACCACTTCTCAAAAGTCCATCCTTCAGAATTTTTCGGTGCCATGCAACCCAAATGGACCATGCTACTCTCGGTCAAATACACACCAAATATAGTTATGGACTTAGACACCTTATCCAACAGTCTCCCACTTGAATAAGTCTAATAACTATAGTTGTAAGTATAACTTCAGGATCCAACTAGCAATTGTGGCTCTTAAATACTTTTGTCGAACTTAGATGTACCATTTTAGATAAGTGATCATATAATCCTCTGTTCTCAAGATATCAGGTAGACAAATACATGGAGCAACTTCATACTTATTGTCCAGCAGTTTGTTTCCTGGTTTCCGATTTAATTGACATAGCACTTAATCGAACACATCAATTTAGTTCTGACCGGGCCTGGCACATAGCTCAAAAAAAATCATCAAGGGGCCCAAAATATCGCTTTTAATCCTCCAAGGACTAAAAGGAACAGATAAACTTTGACTCATATGCTTGTACTAACTATTCGTTAAATTGTACACAATAGCACGTTTTATAGCATCAAGTAACTGAAGTGGTTTCGTACTATCAATTCACAACCAATTCATAGTCAACAACCCATATCTCTTGGTTTGAAGACTTATATGATATTATCGTCTCACGATCACTCGAGATAAATTCCATGAAGTGATACAAATGAGCGTAGGTTTAATCCAATACTCAGACCTTATGAGCACTCATGAATGCTATGTCTAAACCATTCAGACATCTACAAGCCAGATTCATGACAGTCTTGCCTCAATACCTACTTCCAAAGTATGATTGACTGTGGATGGTTTGAATAATTTAATTATTTTGGAAGTCAAAACATGCAAAGTTAAACAATAGTAAACAATTGACATAAGACAGTACCATACTAGTAAATAAAAAGCACCTTTTATTTCAGCATTAAATGTTAATTGCAATTTATCTATTACAAGTTTTGTAACAACTATCTAATCCTTAAAACTAATATCATCCTTCAGCCCAATGCGCCTCGCATGCTATAAATGCTTAACCCTACTCAGTCCTTTCGTGAGGGGATCTGTCGGGTTCTCATCTGATGATACCCTCTTTGCCACGAGTAGTCTTTCTTCTATTCGGTGTCTTATGAGGTGATATTTTCTTTTGATGTGTCTGGATCTACCATGATCCCTTGGTTCCTTGGCTAAGGCAACCGCACTTTCACTGTCATAGAAAATCTCCATAGGCTCCTTTATAGCTGGTACAACTGCAAGGTCTCCGATGAAGTTCATCAACCATATTGCCTCCTTCGCCGCCTCGCTTGCTGCTATGTACTCTGATTTGCACGTTGAATCAGCTACTGTCTCCTGCTTGGAACTCTTCCAAGTTATTGCTCCTCCATTCAGGTTAAATACCCAGCCCGACTGAGAGCGGAAATTATCTCTGTCTGTCTGAAAGCTGGTGTCACAATACCCCACCACTCTCAAGTCATCACTCCCACTGAGGGTAAGGACCTAGTCCTTAGTCCTCCGTAGGTACTTGAGAATGTTCTTTACCACAGTCCAGTGAGCCTTGCTAGGATTCCCTTGATATCTTTTGACCATGCTCAAAGCAAAGGCCACATCAGGATGAGTACAAGTCATAGCATACATGATCGAGCCAACCGTGTAAGCATATGGTATTCGACTCATCTCAGCTATCTCAGCCTTTGTACTCGGACTCTGAGTTTTACTCAGTCTGGCATTACTCTGGATTTGTAAGTCACCTTTCTAGGAATCCTGCATGCTAAATCTTTTCAACACCTTATCCAAGTAGGTACTTCAACTAAGTCCATTTAGTCTCTTACTCTTGTCTCTCGATATCCTTATTCCTAGAATATAGGCAGCTTCCCCAAGGTCCTTCATAGCGAAACACTTCCCAAGCCAGTCCTTAACCTCTTGCAAAGTCGGGATGTCGTTTCCTATGAGAAGTATGTCGTCCACATACAACACAAGAAAGCTAACTATACTCCCACTAGCCTTGACATATATACAGGACTCGTCCTTGCTTCTCGAAAATCCAAATTCTTTGACTTTCTCATCGAAACAAAGATTCCATCTGCGAGATGCTTGTTTCAACCCATAAATGGATGCTCAAGCTTACACACTCTATTAGGGTGCTACGCATCGACAAATCCCTCTGGTTGACTTATGTAAACATCCTCAGCCAACTTCCCATTAAGGAAAGCGGTTTTGACATCCATCTGCCATATTTCATAATCATGAAACGCAGCTATGGCTAGCATAACCCTTATAGATTTAAAATTTTGCTACTATGAGAAGGTCTCATCATAGTTAACTCCGGGAGTTTGAGTAAAGCCCTTTGCAACCAGTCGGGCCTTATACGTGTGTACTTTCCCATCCATGTCGGTCTTCTTCTTGAAGATCCATTTGCACCCTACTGTCTTACGACCCGGTACATTGTCAACCAAGTTACAAACTTGATTGTCATACATGGACTGAATCTCATTGTCCATTGCCTCTTTCCATTTAGCGAACTCGGGGCCTGCCATTGCTTCCTTGTAGTTGTTAGGTTCATCCAAGTTTATTAGTGTGCTATCACTAATAAACGTTTCATCCTCACTTGTTATATGAAAACCATATAACACAGGTGGAACACTAACTCTAATGGAACGTATAAGAGGTATGGACTCGTCAATCGGTTCAACAACAGTTTCCTCCTCAAGTTGATTGCTAGTGTTTGAGGTTCCTTCACCACTTAACTCTTGAAGCTCTTCAAGGCCGATTTTTTGTATGTGTTCTAATCCATTTACAATAGACGATTACTCTCGGTTCACTTGGGTTTTCTTTATGTCCAACAAAGTTGGGATCGCTGACCTCATCAAAAGGTTCATTGTGATGATCGAAAAATCAAACCAACAACCGATTGAAAGCGATGCGTACTAATAACGGAACAGAGTTCAAGAACGCTATTCTTGACCATTTTTGCGCTGAGAAAGGGATTAAGCGTCAGTTCAGTTTTGTTCGAACACCTCAATAAAACGGTGTTGTAGAACGCAGGAATCGAACTCTTAAAGACGCCTCAAGGACGATGCTCTGTGACTCCAAACTTCCTGTGTTCTTTTGGGCGAAGGCGATTAACACGGCGTGCTACGTTTAGAATCGCGTGCTGATCAACAAAGCCAGAATGAAAACACCGTACGAAATTCTATACAGACACAAGCCATCTGTCAGCCATTTCCGAGTGTTTGGCTGCCCTTGGACCCCTCTCCACTTGGAATCCAACACCAAATTCAATGCAAAAGCCAATGATTGTTATTTTGTTGGATATGCTGCTCAAACTGCGTACAGGGTTTATAATAAGAAGACAAAACAGATTGTGGAATATTTCGACGTTCGTTGGCTTGAAGAAAATGAGAAAGAAGCTAGAATGGGTCCAGACTGGCTATTTGATTACACATCTCTTTTCAAATCATTCAACATGTCGTCAGATAATCAAGCAGGATCTACGTCTAGTTCGAAGATCTCTATTGAAGATGAAGAGGATGAAGTAGTCTACCGACCACCACTGGTTTCTTCTGATCCTCCAATGGTGCCCTTTGTTCACACTGAATCTTCTGAGTCCTCTCCTCAACAACCTTCTCTTGATGTTGCTGCTACTTCTCTAACTCCGGTGGAAAGAGAGTTCATGAACCAAGAGACTTCCGCTGTAACTTCAAATCTGATGGAACTTCTCTTTCCAGAAAGCATTGTTGGTTGTTTTGTAATTATTTGATAGTTGAGGCTTTGGGCCATTGGATCAACCTTATTAGGACTAGGCCGAAAATCCTAGAAGGATCTAGGAGTTTTCGTCCAAGGCCTAATGCAAGTAGGTCCATGGACATGCTTAGGCCCTAAGCTAAGGGATTAGGGTTTCCACCCTGAAACCCTAGCTGGCCTCAAGTATAAATAGACCCCCTAGGCTTAAGATTTCATCTAACCCCTTGAGAAACCCTAGAAGAGATGATTTCTAGAGCTAGTTACATTCTCTCCTCTCTCTCACATTCATAATTTCACTCTTGTGTGTTTGTGAGCCATTAGAGGTACTACATTTGTGGTACTTGTTCTCAAAAGCAACGAAACTTCAAGATTTAGTTGTTATTACTATATAGCAACAAATGCATGTATTATAATCCCTTTTTTGTGATTTTCCAAATATTAAGTGCATGCTAGGGTTTCCTTTTGTGTTCATATGTTGTATGTCTAATAGTGAAAACATAGATCCAAATTAGGGTTGCATGCACACATAGGATTGTTTGTGTAAAACCCAACAATGGTATCAGAGCCTTTGGTTTTTGTTTTCAATTGGATTTGATACAAAAGTATGAACTTGAAAAATTAGGTTTTAGGGCAAATAAACCATAGGTCTTGGATTTTTGAAACTAGGGTTCCAAAACCCTAGTTTCCGAATTTTAGTAGGGTTCCTTGAACCCTTCCCTTTGGCATTAAATTTTTTTATTTTAGAGTTGTCTAGCCCTAGGGTTTTCGAAAATGCCTTATCCCCCAAAATTAGATTCCAATATTTTAGGGATTAGGATAATGCCATTTTTTGTAATTATCTCTTTAATTTTTTAAATAGATAATTAAAGATTTTGAATTATCCCATCCTAAATTTTCGAATTATGGGATAAAGGGATTAGGTTAAATTAATTGCTTAATTTAATGGATAATCCTTCAAGATTTAATAATTTAAATTAACTGTTTAATTTTGGATAATTATTAAATCAAAGTTTTAAAATTTAAGATTTTAAAATTAAAAGGTATTAATTTTTGAAAATTTTAAATTTGATTAAAACCCTAGTATTTTGAAATGTTTAAAATACACCCTTATACTATTACAATATTAAAAGATTAATAATCATATATGTATAAGATAAGCTAGTCTTACCAGAAGTAGGCCTCATTCACGAAGTTGGTCTATAACGGGTGTTTAAGGAAGCGACCTATAAAATGACCGCCATTAGGCATCCACTCTTACCCACCGCACACTTGACTAGTGGAGGGCCGTTAACCGAACGGGTAGGATAGGGCAACTAATTCCTCATTAATAAGTATAATGATCTATTAAGTAAGTAAATGTTTTATAAATTCCCAATCTTAGTTACTTTAGGAAAAATGTGAAAATGTTGCTATTTCATGAAATTACACATTGCACCCTGCCAAGTCGTTAGTGGAGCGTGTGTGGTTAACCGGCACACTAATTTGGGACTAGCAAAGGTGGAAAAGAGTATCTCGATGTTTATCATAGATCAATGGAGCGTGTGTGGATAACCAACACATTGGTTAGGTGGTAAATGACATCGAGAGTACCAAGTACATTTGCATGGTTATTCACACCTTGTTTGTGATCCTTGGTATCCCGGTCACAAACTTGAAGGGCATATCGACATTTAAACATGTCATTGAAAAGTTCAATGAATCTCAAAAGAATCTGTGAATTTCAATTCATTTAAAGCTTAATGGTCCTTTTCGTTTTTCATGGTGGAAATTAGAGAATCGTCATTCGCTTACCTTCAAATTATTTGCAATTAGATTACAGCATCCCTCTTCTAAATTGTAAATAATTGTATTTGGTCTTAGCCCTAATTTCTCATTTAGGTGTTTAATTGGGGATTCTTATCTAATCAAACTTTGTCTCTTTTTCTTTTCAGATGTCTACTTCAACCAACAACACTTTTGGCTCAACCCCCTCTGGCTCATTCTCACTCATGAACCTGTGTGGGAGGGTGATTTTTGATGGGTCTAACTTCAATGATTGGATCCACAATATCCAAATGGTCACCCGTTACGAGGACAAAGAGTATGTTTTCGAAAAAGAGCTGAAGGAGATTGACACCAACAATGCTACTCCCGAAGAGATTGTTACCTACGAGGCCCATGAGCGAGATGCTACGAAGGTTCATTGCATCATGCTCGCAACAATGACTGCTGAACTCCAAAAGTCCTACAAGGACTACTATCCGTATGAGATGCATCAAGATTTGATAGACAGGTACCATCAAAGCGCTAGACAGGAAACGTAAGTGATCATTGCTACGATGATCACTACCAAGATGAAGGATGGAGAGTCCATCACGACCCACTTACAAAAATGCAAAGGTATGTGGATCGCTTGCTGAAGTTAAATGTTAACTTCGATGACGAACTGGCCATAGATATCATTCTACACTCCTTGCCTCCATGTTACAACCAGTTTTGTATGACATACCACATGAACAAGGAGGAGCTCACTCTAAGCAAGCTTCAAGGCCTGTTAAGGACTGCTGAGAGTAGTCTGAAAGGCAAATTTGTTGCGTCTACTCCTGCTGCTGCCCCTATTGTGGCTATTGGGCAAGGAAAGGGAAAGAAGAGGAAGGCTCCTTCTAATAGCCACCATAAGGGAAAGTCCCATGATGGTACCTCTTTAAGTGGAACCAAGGTTGGTCCCGTTGCTCCCTTTTCAACCCTGAAGGATGCTGAGTGCTTCCACTGCCACGACAAAAGGCATTGGAAACGAAGTTGCCCGAAGTACCCGCAGGATATCAAGGATGGGAAGATAAATCCCTCCTTCACATGTATTTATATTATTCATTCTAACAACTCAACACATGCTATGTCTTTGGTCCTTGATACAGGATGTGGTTTTCACATTTGTTCTGATTTGTAAGGCCTAAGAAGAAGTAGGGATGTGGAGCATGGGAAGATAAGCTTGATCATAGGGAATAGGAAAACGTCTCCTGTCACCAAGATTGGAGTTTACTCTTTAGTGCTTAGTAGTGGGTTAGGTTTAGATTTAAATAATTGTTGTTACTCGTCAGAAATGACATGAAAGATTATTTCTTTTCATGGGTTGTATAAACAAGGTTTTAGATTTCCGTTTGATAATGAAAAAGGTTCTATTAATGCTTTCTTTAATCGTTCTTTCTGTTTTGAAGCATTTCCTTGTAATGGTATATATGAAACTGTGATGGTTGTAGACAACTTAGGAAATGATGTGTTTCATATCGATTCTTCCAATGGTTTGGATAAGGCATGCTTGTGGCATTGTCGTCTTGGACATGTCAACAAGAAGCGCATAGCCCAACTCCAAAAGGATGGAGTGTTGGAGTCGTTCGACCTTAGGGACAATGACACGTGCGAGTCTTGTTTACTTGGAAAGATGACCAAGTCACACTTCACTGGTACTTGTGAAAGGGGTGAGGGTTATTGGATCTCATACACACAGATGTGTGTGGGCCCTTTAGATCTGCCACAAGGGATGCGAACCGCTTCTATGTGACTTTTACTGATGATTATAGCAGATATGGGTATATCTACTTAATCAAGCACAAGTCAGAAACCTTTGAAAAGTTCAAAGAGTTTAAGCAAGAAGTGGAGAATCAGCTGGGCAAGAAGATAAAGATGCTCCGATCCGATCGAGGTGGTGAGTATCTTAGTATCGTGTTCCATGACTACCTCAAGGAATACGAAATTGTTTCGCAATTGACGCCGCCTAGGACACCGCAGTTGAATGGTGTAACTAAGAGGCGCAGTTTAACCTTGTTGGACGTGGTTCGTTCCATGATGAGTCGAGCTTCGTTACCTATCTGATTCTAGGTGTATGCCTTAGAGACTGCCGCCCATATCCTAAATCCAGTCCCGACTAAGAAGGTTGCCAAAACACCTCACGAGATGTGGACAAGGAAAGATCCATCGTTGGCACATATCAAGGTTTTGGGTTGCGAGGCTTTTGTAAGATGAGAGACTCACGACAAGCTCGATCCTCGTAGTAAGCGGTGTGTTTTCATCGGCTATCCACAAAAGTCCTTTGGATATCTCTTCTATAGACCGAGTGACAATGTTGTCTTCGTTGCAAGGATAGGGGTTTTCCAAGATTGAGAAATCATATGGCAAGAGGACAGTGGGAGGCAAATTAATCTTGAAGAGCTTCAAAAATCAAGCGATGAAGGAACCTCTAAAACTGGCGCTCAACCCGAGGAGGAAACTGTTGTTGAACCGATTGACGAGTCCATACCTCTTATACGTTCCAGTAGAGTTAGTGTTCTGCCTGTGTTATATGGTTTTCATATAACAAGTGAGGATGAAACGTTTATTAGTGATAGCACACTAATAAACTTGGATGAACCTAACAACTACAAGGAAGCAATGACAAGCATCGAGTCCGCTAAATGGAAAGAGGCAATGGACAATGAGATTCAGTCCATGTATGACAATCAAGTTTGTAACTTGGTTGACAATGTACCAGGTCGTAAGACAGTATGGTGCAAATGGATCTTCAAGAAGAAGACCGACATGGATGGGAAAGTACACACGTATAAGGCGCGACTGGTTGCAAAGGGCTTTACTCAAACTCCCGGAGTTAACTATGATCAGACCTTCTCACTAGTAGCAAATATTAAATCTATAAGGGTTATGCTAGCCATAGCTGCGTTTCATGACTATGAAATATGGCATATGGATGTCAAAACCGCTTTCCTTAATGGGAAGTTGGCTGAGGATGTTTACATGAGTCAGCCAGAGGGATTTGTCGATGGAATCTTTGTTTTGATGAGAATGTCAAAGAGTTTGGTTTTTCGAGAAGCGAGGATGGGTCTTGTGTATATGTCAAAGCCGGTGGGAGTATAGTTAGCTTTCTCATTTTGTATTTCGATGACATACTACTCATAGGAAACGACGTCCCAACCTTGCAGGAGGTTAAGTCCTGGTTTAGGAAGTACTTCGCTATGAAGGACCTCGGAGAAGCTGCTTATATTCTAGGGATAAGGATAGTGAGAAATAGGAGTAAAAGACTAATAAGCCTTAGTCAAAGTACTTACTTGGATAAAGTGTTGAAACGTTTTAGCATGGATAATTCCAAGAAAGGGGAGTTACCAATCCAAAGCAATACCAAGTTGAGTAAGACTCAAAGCCCGAGTACCGAAGCTGAGATAGCAGAGATGGGCCGAGTATCTTATGCTTCCGTTGTTGGCTCAATCATGTATGATATGACGTGTACTCGCCCTGATGTGGCCTTACTTTGAGCATGGTCACCAGATATCAATGGAACCCTGGTAGAGCACATTGGACCGCAGTAAAGAATATTATTACATACCTACGAAGGACTAAGGAAATGTTCCTTATCCTCAGTGGGAGAAATGGCTTGAGAGTGCGAAGGTATAGTGATGCCAGTTTTCAGACCGAACGAGATAATTCTCGCTCTCAGTCAGGCTGGGTCTTTACCCTGAATGGAGGAGCAGTGACATGGAAAAGTTCCAAGCAGCAGACCGTAGCTGATTCAACATGCGAATCAGAGTACATAGCAGCAATCGAAGCGTCGAAGGAGGCAATATGGCTAAAGAACTTCATCGGAGACCTTGGAGTTGTACCGGCCATAAAGGAGCATATGGAGATTTTCTGTGATAACGAAGGTGCAGTTTCCTTGACCAAGGAACCGAGGGATCATGGCAGATCCAAACATATCGAAAGAAAATATCACTTCATTAGACATCAGGTAGAAGATGAACTCCTCGTAGTAAAGAGGGTATCGTCAGAGGAGAACCCAACAGATCCCCTTACGAAGGGACTGAGTAGGATTAAGCACTTGCATCATGCTAGAAGAATTGGGCTGAAGGACGATATTAGTTTTAGTGATTAGATAGTTTTAGAAACTTGTAATAGATAAATTGTAATTAACATTTGATGATTAAATAAATGAGTTTTATTGATAAGTAAAGTTACTGTCTTGTGTTAATTATTTACTATTGTTTCATTTTGCATGTTTTGGCTTCCTAAATAATAATATTATTTAAACTATCCACAGTTGATCATACGTTGGAAGTAAGTATGAAAGAAGTCTGTCATCAACTGGCTTGTAGACTGTCTAAGAGTTTAGACATAGCAAAAGTTTGTTGTAACGTTCATGAGTACTCCTGAAATAAGATTTGAGTATTGGATTAAACCCGTGCTCACATGAATCACTGCATGGAATTTAATCACGATTGATTGAGAGACGATAATATCATATAGTCTTTAAACCTAGATATATGAGTTGTTTTATACGAGTTGTGCATTGATAATGCGTAAACGTATCAGTAACTTGATGTTATAAAACGTATTGTTGTGTACGATTTGATGAGTAAATAGTACAAGCATATAAGTCGAAGTTTATATGTTCCTGTTATCCTATGAGGGTAAAAGTGATATCTTGGGCCCCTCAATGATTTGGTTTGACTTATGTGTCGGGCCCGGTCAGGACTGAATTGATGTGTTCAATTAAGTTCTATGTCAGACAAATCAGAAATCGAGAAACAAACTGTTGGACAATAAGTATGACTATATATTCCATTTATTTTTTCACACGATATCTTGAGAATGGAGGACTATACGATCCCTTATCTAAAGGACATGTCATTAACTAGGGCCAAATTTGGTAGCGGCTATTGAGAGCTACGATTGTTATTCGGATTTTGAAGTTACATTGGTAGTTATAGTTATTAGACTTATCCAAGTGGGAGATTGTTGGATTAAGTCTCTAATCCCATAACTATAAATGAGATGTACTTGACCTGATAGTAGCATAGTCCTTTTGGGTTATCTTCACACTAGTGACTGGACAGGATGAATGTCGAGGAGAGTGGCTAATTTATTATTAAGAATAATAAATTGGGGCATAAATATGATTTATTAATATATTATATGAATAATATATTAATTTGGAATCATATTATTAATTTGTATTTAATCAGAAATTAATTTGGAATTAATTTTGGGATTAAAGGAACTGATTAAAAGTATAGGGGTTGTTTTGTAATTATTTGATAGTTGAGGCTTTGTGCCATTGGATCACCCTTATTAGGGCTAGGCCAAAAATCCTAGAAGGATCTAGGAGTTTTCGTCAAAGGCCTAATGCAAGGAGGTCTATGAACTTGCTTAGACCCCTAAGCTAAGGGATTAGGGTTTCCAGCCTGAAACCCTAGCTGGCCTCAAGTATAAATAGACCCCCTAGGCTTAAGATTTCGTCCAAACCCTTGAGAAACCCTAGAAGAGATTATTTCTGGAGCTAGTTACATTCTCACATCTCTATCACATTCTTCATTTCACTCTTGTGTGTTTGTAAGCCATTAGAGGTACTACATTTATGTTACTTGTTCTAAAAAACAAAGGAACTTCAAGATTTAGTTGTTATTACTATATAGCAACGAAGGTATGTATTCTAATCTCTTTTGTTTGTGATTTTCGAAATATTAGATGCATGTTAGGGTTTCTTTTTGTGTTCATTTGTTGCATGTCTAATAGTGAAAACATAGATCCAAATTAGGGTTGCATACACACATAAGATTGTTTGTATAAAACCCAACAGAGATATCATTGAAAGCAATGTCTAAACGTTGGTGGTGAATGCTGTCATTTAACAATATTTGTGAAGATCGCCATGCCAATTCTTGAGGTTTGATTTTCCATGTCATGGGGTTTTTGTTTTCTAGATGTAGTAGTTTTCCGGGAGAAAAATTGTGAGAAATGAAATAACATTCCCTAATTTTACGCTTCATTCTTTATCAATACTAACTTGCAAGTTTGTTAGAGTTTTATAGTTTGTTCAATTAATTTTTGGTTTGATTTAGGTTAGAGGGTTGAAATCATCTCAAATCCACTTGTAATATGTTGTAGTTTTGATAGGTTTTTGAGGTTTGTTGATATTGATTTTTTTCTAATCGGCTATTAGCTCGTAGAATTGATTTAATTTTCGTTTTTGATTTAGACAAAAGGTTGATTCTTTTATGAAGATCCTTCTTATTCTAGATTATATTTTCATTATTTTACAGGTTCTAGTGAAGAGGACAACAGACTTTGCGAGAGAAGACGGTGGAAGTGGTAATTTGTGTTGGTTACCAGAGGTGATAGTGTATCACCGGTGATATAAGAGAAGAAAGGGGTGGTGAGAGTGTGTTTTTGTGAGCGAGAGAGTATCTTGTAAATTGGAGTGTGACCATTACAATTAATATTATTAAAAAATATATATGAACCAATAATAAAGAAAACTTAAAATATGTACTTAAGGGTATAATAGTTATTTCAGGTCCATGTGGGACTAAACAAGAAACAAAACCAAACCATAAGAATGATCCGAATTAAAAAGAAAAAAAACTAGGGACCAAACACGTAATTTACCCCAAACAACATGGACTATTCATGTATTTTACTCTAATTTCATCACACAAATATCTAAAAAGAAATCCAACCTTAACCGTTAACTATATCGACATGAGAGTGCCGCCACAAGTGGGGTTCAATTGGTTGGGATCTTTTTCGTGGAAAGCGAGCTCATATTTTTTTTGTCTAGTTTATTTTTATTTATTTAGTTTTCATTTTATAAATAGCAAAACCTTATAGTATAAATGGTGATTAGGTTTTGCTATAATTTGATAATAGTTCAATTCAATTTGCAAGTCGTATTATAAATGATTAAATATGTGTTTTAGGTGATTATAGAAAATTAAGTTTGAATATTCAGTTTTCTATAAATAAAAAAAAATTAGTTTGTGATATCTTTTTTAGAATTATAAAGCTTGATGCGTGGCGTTGAGAAACGTGATATTAAGGGAGGAGGAAGTCGTTCTCATTGAAACCACCGAACCCACTGAACTCACTGCCACATCAGTTTTCTCTTTGATTTTTCTTCATCTTTCCGAACCCACAACATACGGAAATCCTATCTTTCTCAACCCACTCAACCCACTTAATTAAAAAAAATTACAAAATAATCAAGGTAAAATCTTAATTAGCAATAGAGTTACCGCCGGTACCACTCCCTCTTTGGCAGGTTGTTTAATTGGTTTCACGAACTCACTTCATCCTCTCTCTTTTACTTTCTCTCTCTCATTTTCTCTTGTACCATATGTTTTAAGACTTGTACCTTAGTTGTTTAGTATTTTTTTAATTGAGTGGGTTGAGTGAGTTGAAAAAGATAGGATTTCCGTGTGTTGTGGGTTCGGAAAGATGAAGAAAAATCAAAGAGAAAAACATGATGTGGCAGTGGGTTCAATGGGAACGACTCCCTCCTCCCTAATCAGCTTTCGGGTATGCTTTTTTCGGAGTGTTGAAAACTTGAAATCGGTTGTTTTAAATCAACAAAGTGATAGGTAGGTTTGGTAGTTATCGAGCTCGCTTGAGTTCACAGTTAAAGATACGATGATCTTTATAGATGATAGAGTTTTGTCGTCTAATAATTGTGTTACTAGATGTTGGATGGAACAAGTTCGTGTATATTAAGGTCAACATTTTTATGTTGCGGGTTTTGGTGCCCGGTTTGTAATAATCAAGTCTAAGGGGTAAGATTCGTAAGTGGTGTGAAATTTCTCTCCTCATCTCTAATCGTGTGCAAGGCTTTATGAATTTGTTAGATTACGTGTAGTTTTAAACAACAAGTAGGTTGTATTGGAGGATATTGTTTTTGTGGAGTATCAAGAAGTTCCAGAACGAGATTTCGTCCGACCGTTCTAAACCAAATAAATACAACATTTCGGACAATTTAGTTTGACTGTTTTTTATTAGGGATGTTATTCAGGAATCGGATTGGAACAGTATAAACAGAAAACCGAATAAAACTAATCGGAGTAAACATTACCGATTAAACCAACACGGCTCTAGTTCGGTTATTACCTAAATAAACCAAATGATATTTACAATATGATTAAGGACTGAATAAAACTGCAAAGTACCGAATAATATCGAAAAGAACCGTATAATACCAAATAAACCATATTGTTTGGTTCTTTCTTTTTTTTAAACTTACGATAGTGTCTTTGTAATTATTTAAGATATTAGAAATGTAATAATGTATATTTTAGATGTATTAAACTATTTCTATCATTGAGTTTCACAAGTTTTAAAGTAATATTTTTATTTTATCTTTTTAACATGTTATAATGTTACGGTTGAATAATAAGACATCAATTCACTCAAAAAAAATCACGATTGATATAGGTGACTATAATTTTACGTTTTGTTTCCTTTAGAACCGATTAACAATGACGGAAATACCCGAGAACCGAATAAGACTAAAATACATAACGAAACCAAACCGGATAACTTTCAATCCTAATTCGGTCTGGTTCCGATTCGGATGTTCGGTCTAAACGTTCATCCCTATCTTTTACTTGGTTTGTGTATAAAAATCCTATGATTATAGTACATTGGGTTAATTGGCTCCAAAACACAATGTTTCTTATTCTTTATAATTGCACGTTTTGTTTTTACCTTAATGTATTGTCAGTTTCATTTAATAGATAATCAGTCGTTCAAAAAAATAAACAAAAAACCAGTTCTCCATTGCTAGACAATTCTTGAATGTAGCAATTAGAAATTCGTCAATAGATTCTCGATAAAATTATAAAATGTAGAAATAAAGATTACGTGGTATAAGAATGTCCAAAAAGGCTAACATTGTGTCCTATTAGTAGGGTTGTAAGTGAGTCGAGCTACTCGTGAGCTCCTCGGGATCGACTCGTTAAAAGCTCGACTCGAGATCAAATTAAACAAGCCTGAGTCGAGCTCGAGCCTAAACATGAGACTCGTTTATTAAACGAGCTCGAGCCGAGCTTCAGTTAGTGGGCTCGGGAGCCTAAACGAGCTTAAACGAGCCTATATATATATATATACACACACACACATACATACATACATACACAAACACACACACACACACACACACACACACACACACATATATATATATATATATATATATATATATATATATATATATATACATGGAGGCTCGATTAGGCTCGCGAGCCCACTGAATTGTTCACGAGCCTAGCCCAAGCTTCATTTTAAGGCTCGAATTGGGTTCGAACTCGAGCTCGAACTTCCTCAAAATTAAACGAGCCGAGCTCGAGCTTGGTCAGGCTTGGACTCGACTCGACTCGTTTACACCCCTACCTATTAGGCTATTACCAGGGTTAGCCGACATGGATGCAAAATATGTAAGTGGGCTAAAATTAGGTTTATTCTTTATTTGGGTAGATAAAAATTTTAAGTGGGAATTCACGCTTTATTTAAGTAGATAAAAGTTTTAACTAACTACAAATAGGATTATAGGTTTCGTGTTTTTTTTTGTTTGCATAATGTATACAAGCAATACAAGTATATAACTCAAGACTTTCCCCAACGAAAAAAAAAACAATAACATTTTTAGTGGTGTTTGTTTTGCATTTTATAGGAAGAAGCGAACACTGAAAAAAAATTATGTTTTTTTAATTAAAATGAAGTCAATTTTGATTGTTTTATATCTAATATTACATACATGACAACCACATATTCACTTTTCTATATATATATATATATATATATATATATATATATATATATATATATATATATATATATATATATATATAGCTAGTAGGTGAGCAAAACCGAACCCGGAAACCGAAAAACTGACAAAAACCGACGAAACCGAAACCGTAAAACCGAAACCGGAGCATAAACCGACGGTTTGGGTTTGTATTATTTAGAAACCGAAAAATTCGGTTCGGTTTGGGTTTTAGGAATGTGTGAAACCGATAGAAACCGAACCGAACCGAACTTTATAAAAATATGAATTCTGCAATTTATATATGTATATATATGTTTTCCTTGACTTGTAAGCACAAACAGATGGCTGGTGTGTTGGCTAAGGAGGCGGACGTATAATGCAAAAGACCTGGGTTCGATCCTTTCTCTTGACATGTGGAGCTTTTATTTTGTTTACTACTATCAAATCCCTTTGTTTCTTTTATTTGTTACAGTGAAACTTTATCCCACATCGACAGAGGAACGAAACATTCTTCCTATTTACCTCTTATATAAAGCAATACAAACTATCATATCCCACAAGTAAAATTTCGAACGGGGTTTGGGTTTAAAACCGAAACCGATTTAGAATAGACCGGAAAACCGACCCATCGGTTTGGGTTTAGGGTTGGGTTTTAAATATTTGAAAACCGACATCATCGGTTTGGGTTCGGTTTTTGGTCAAAACCGACCCAAACCGACCCATGCTCAGCCCTAATAGCTAGGTTAAAATGTGTTTAGCAAGTATTATGTGCCTAAATGCACCAATTAGAATTCAAGAAATAATAAACAATTAAATAAATCATTTAAGGGTATTTTGGACCTTTTATACTTTTAATTAAGGAAATCATTTAATTGAATCTTGCAATTAAGGAAATAGAATAAGTATAATTGACCTAGCCTCTCTCTTAAATCTTGTCTAATAAAACCTCCAGAATCCTCAAACCCTTTTCACTCCTAGTTCACCAACCGGAAGATGCGATTGAAAAATTATTCAATGGCGGAAGATGCGAAGGAAGGCAGTCAACGGTTCTTCGTTCCTCTCCCGTCGTCGGCAGCAAAGAAGATCAAGGGGAAGATTTCATGGAATCGATATTTTCCTCCTCCTCCTCCTTCGAATCGGTGAATCACTGGAGGTGATTCCCGATTTCTGATTCCAATCTCGAGCCATCTGTCATCAAAATCGATTCTAATCTTATTAATTGATTTTGTGTTTGAACTAAATCAATCTGTTGAACAGAAATCGGGGAAAAGCAATAGCAGCAGATGGCGGTGAAGTGGTGCTCGGTGCCTGTTGTGGAGTCTGCAAAAGGAGGTGAAGACAAAGGCAACAGGGGATTTTAGGTCGTCAACGACACCACCAAGAAACTGAATTGGTATGCTCTTGTACTAATCATAACATGTTTTTCTAGTTGTATCTCCAGTTCTTGACCACCAAGAAACTGAATTGATAAGACTCTCACTAATTTTTTTTTAAGAAATTGAAGAAGCACACCAAGTGTTCGATAAAATGCATAGTTGAAATCTAGGTTTTTTTACTGGTTCTGGTCATGTTATTTGGTGTAAAAATAAACCATTTGTTAATTGTTAGTAAGAATTTCAATTGGAATCCAGATACTTGTGTAAATGAATTTCAATATCTGCCATATTCTATTAGAATGGTTAATTGTTTATATGCATTATGATAGAATTTTGGTTAATTGTTTATATGT
The DNA here is from genome assembly GCF_002870075.4 of Lactuca sativa. Classification (NCBI taxonomy): domain Eukaryota; kingdom Viridiplantae; phylum Streptophyta; class Magnoliopsida; order Asterales; family Asteraceae; genus Lactuca; species Lactuca sativa. The sequence continues at coordinate 25,655,865 of NC_056625.2, read as the reverse complement.
ATTTTGATAGAATTTCAATGTCTGCGACATTCTATTAGAATGGTTGTATTGTGTACTTCAGAATTTATAGTATGTTTTTTTAAGTTACAGCTTAAATGAATCATTCTTGCAGAATGTCTTTTAGAATGATGTTAGTAACAATCATCAATTTGATGCCTATTATTCGCAAAAGATTTTTAAAAGAATGTTATTTAAGTGCATTTTGTAATGTTTTCTGTCAGAATTTATTTATATAAATGTATTCTGTTAGAATGTCTTTACGAATGTTTGTTAACTAGTATATTTGTTTAACGGGTAATACTAACGAGTAATGTATCTTATTCTTTCAGAATTGCATAGAGAAGGAATTCAATATTGATTATACAAGAAAAATATTTGGAATCGAGTTCAACAACAAGTATATATGCGAAGATCAAGTGGATTATACGGACCACTGAAGAAGATCAAGTGTATTTGTTCAATAATTGTATATTCAAGAATGCTATTTTTTAAGAATTGTATTCATCTTTGATGATATTCTTTTAGAATATGTATAACTATTTTAAATGTATAAGGATATTAGTCTGTAAGAATATGAATGAATTTGTTTTTTATTTCTCAAATCAAATATCTGCATTGGAAATATATTCTGCAAGAATAAAATCGAAAATATATTTACTAGTTTATGGTTGGCATTCTGTCATTCTAACAAAATAATATTCTATTAGAATAAAATTCTGAAAGAGCATCATTCTAACAAAAAATATTCTGACAGAATAAAATTGGTAAAAAATTGAAATTGAATTAATTAAAAAATTCATATTTTTTTTAAATTAGGATAATTAATCATCCCTAAAAATCCAAAAATTTCCTTTTATAAATGTAGTTAATTTTCTAAAATACCCTTTTGCTTAAAATTGTGTGATTATATGCTACATGTTACCCCATTGTAATATCATACACTCTCAAATCATGTCCATTGATTAATTTCATCCATTGGTCCAGATCTGTGCATTCTGGTACACAATACTTAGTAAAAACAAAATAAAAAACATAAACTACTAAATATATTTTCCATTGATTAATTTCATCCATTGATTAATTTTTTGTTAGAATGATGCTCTTTCAGAATTTTATTCTAATAGAATATTATTTTGTTAGAATGACAGAATGCCAACCATAAACTAGTAAATATATTTTCGATTTTATTCTTGCAGAATATATTTCCAATGCAGATATTTGATTTGAGAAATAAAAAACAAATTCATTCATATTCTTACAGACTAATATCCTTATACATTTAAAATAGTTATACATATTCTAAAAGAATATCATCAAAGATGAATAAAATTCTTAAAAAATAGCATTCTTGAATATACAATTATTGAACAAATACACTTGATCTTCTTCAGTGGTCCGTATAATCCACTTGATCTTCGCATATATACTTGTTGTTGAACTCGATTCCAAATATTTTTCTTGTATAATCAATATTGAATTCCTTCTCTATGCAATTCTGAAAGAATAAGATACATTACTCGTTAGTATTACCCGTTAAACAAATATACTAGTTAACAAACATTCGTAAAGACATTCTAACAGAATACATTTATATAAATAAATTCTGACAGAAAACATTACAAAATGCACTTAAATAACATTCTTTTAAAAATCTTTTGCGAATAATAGGCATCAAATTGATGATTGTTACTAACATCATTCTAAAAGACATTCTGCAAGAATGATTCATTTAAGCTGTAACTTAAAAAAACATACTATAAATTCTGAAGTACACAATACAACCATTCTAATAGAATGTCGCAGACATTGAAATTCTATCAAAATACATATAAACAATTAACCAAAATTCTATCATAATGCATATAAACAATTAACCATTCTAATAGAATATGACAGACATTGAAATTCATTTACACAAGTATCTGGATTCCAATTGAAATTCTTACTAACAATTAACAAATGGTTTATTTTTACACCAAATAACATGACCAAAACCAGTAAAAAAAACTAGATTTCAACTATGCATTTTATCGAACACTTGGTGTGCTTCTTCAATTTCTTCAAAAAAAATTAGTGAGAGTCTTATCAATTCAGTTTCTTGGTGGTCAAGAACTGGAGATACAACTAAAAAAACATGTTATGATTAGTACAAGAGCATACCAATTCAGTTTCTTGGTGGTGTCGTTGACGACCTAAAATCCCCTGTTGCCTTTGTTTTCACCTCCTTTTGCAGACTCCACAACAGGCACTGAGCACCTCTTCACCGCCATCTGCTGCTATTGCTTTTCCCCGATTTCTGTTCAACAGATTGATTTAGTTCAAACACAAAATCAATTAATAAGATTAGAATTGATTTTGATGACAGATGACTCGAGATTGGAATCAGAAATCGGGAAGCACCTCTAGTGATTCACCGATTCGAAGGAGGAGGAGGAGGAGGAAAATATCGATTCCATGAAATCTTCCCCTTGATCTTCTTTGCTGCCGACGACGGGAGAGGAACGAAGAACCGTTGACCGCCTTCCTTCGCATCTTCCGCCATTGAAGAATTTTTCAATCGCATCTTCCGGTTGGTGAACTAGGAGTGAAAAGGGTTTGAGGATTCTAGAGGTTTTATTAGACAAAATTTAACAGAGAGGCTAGGTCAAATATACTTATTCTATTTCCTTAATTGCAAGATTCAATTAAATGATTTCCTTAATTAAAAGTATAAAAGGTCCAAAATACCCTTAAATGATTTATTTAATTGTTTATTATTTCTTGAATTCTCATTGGTGCATTTAGGCACACAATACTTGCTAAAAACATTTGAACGTAGCTCTATATAGAGCTAAAATAAAATCGAAAATATATTCTGCAAGAATAAAATCAAAAATATATTTACTAGTTTATGGTTGACATTCTGTCATTCTAACAAAATAATATTCTATTAAAATAAAATTCTGAAAGAGCATCATTCTAACAAAAAATATTCTGACAGAATAAAATTGGTAAAACATTGAAATAGAATTAATTAAAAAATTCATATTTTTTTAAATTAGGATAATTAATCATCCCTAAAAATTCGAAAATTTCCTTTTATAAATGTAGTTAATTGTCTAAAATACCCTTTTGCTTAAAATTGTGTGGTTATTGTTGGATTAGTGTCTAAGTTCATAACTATTTTGGTATGTACTTAACCCGATTATGAGCATGGTCCTTTTCGGTTGCCTTCACCATAGCAATATGTAGGATGAATTAAGGAGAGAGAGGTTTAAATATGATTTATTAATATATTATGAGAATAATATATTAAAGGAGAAATCATATTGTTTAATTAATATTAGTCAAGAATTAATTGATAATTAATTTTGTGGCTAAAAGAGATTAATTAAATTTAGGGGACTGGACTGCAATTATTGGATAATTGAGTTATTGGGCTAAGGAATGCTAAAGGAACAAGGGGTGAACGAAATTATGATGGGAGCCGATCATATTTTCGTCCATGGCCTTATCCAGAAGGTTCCATGGGCTGCTTAAAGTTTAAGCTGTCCATTAGGGTTTTGACTGAAACCCTAGCAGCCCACACAAGTATATAAAGGACCCCTTAGGCTCCAAAAACGTGTGGAACTAATTCTCTAGGGTTTCTAGCCGTTTTTGGGCAGCCTCCTTTCTTCTTCTCTTCATCCAAGTTGTATATGGTGTTTGTGACTCCATTAGAGGTGCAGCACTTGAGTCACTAAGCTTTTGAAGCCAATCCAAGCAAGGAATTGATTGTTATTGTCATATAACAATCAAAGGTATTTCTATAAACCCTAATTCAGTTTATAATATGTTAGATCTAAGTTTATTAGTCTTGGATTCAAAGCATGTACAACAGAGAAACCCAGATCCAAGCATTAGGGTTTGTATGAGCACATAGGATTGTTCTTATGCATAAAACCCATCAGTGGTATCAGAGCCTTGATTGGTTTCAGTTGTATGTGATGCTTAACTGTTTTGTTTGCTTAAAATCGAGTTTTTGGCCTCTGCCCGACTCAACTCGGTGAGTCAGTATCTGGACTCGGCGAGTTGGCCCTACTCGGCGAGTCAGTGCGTTAGGCAGAGGGTATTTCGGGATTTAGCTGCTGTTTTGACTTGGATTTGATGCTTAAATTGTTTTATGAAGTTAAAATCCGAATTTTATCTTAATTATATGTTTATCCTTGCCAAAACAATAGATAATTTCAAATCTTTTAAATATTGGTTGTTTATGTGATAAATATGGATTATTTAAAGTTATTTGGTAATAATGACTAAAATAAGATTAGGTCAAATATACATAATTATGAAATTAATTTTTTAATTTGAATTATTTGTTATTTGATTCCTAATGTTTTGAAATGTTTCAAAACTTGCCATCAAGTTTTGGAATTTAAAAAAAAATTGATTAAAAGTTTAATTTTGAAATGTTAAATTCTAAAACCCTAGTAATTTGAAAAAGTTCAAATCACACCCTTATGGTTTTATTAATTATTTAAAGTGTATAATTAAAAGTGATTTAATAAATCCATAAAGTTTTGGTTTACATTTAATTAAATTAAAAGTATAATTTACTAAATTAAACCACCGAGTATTTTAAAAGTGTAAAATACACCCTATACTATATATAACATTAAAAGTCTAATATTATATATATATGTATGAGTAAAAGGTCAGTCTTACCGTTAGTAGGCCTCATTCACGAAGCTGGTCTATAAGGGGTGTTTAAGGAAATTGCCTATAAAATGGCGATTGAATGGGTATCCACTCTTACCCACCGCACTCTTGACTAGTGGAGGGTCGTTAGCCGAACGGGTAGGATAGGACAGAAACCTTCCATTATAAGTATAATGAAGTACAAAGTAACTAAATGCTTTTTCAAATTCCCAAATCATAGTTACTTTAGGAAAAATGTGAGATTGTATGCTAATCCATAGAATTACACTTCGTACCCCTGTCAAATGTTAGTGGAGTGTGTGTGGTTAACCGGCACACTAATTTGGGGATGACATTGGTAGCGAAGGGTGACTCGATGTTTGTCATAGATCAATGGAGTGTGTGTGGCTAACCGGCACATTGATTAGGTGATAGAAGCATTGGGTGCACCACGTGATTCCTATGGTTATTCACACCTTGTTTGTGATCCTCGGCATCCCAGTCACAAATAGTAGGGCATAATCGAGATTAAACATGCCATTGAAAAGTTCAATGAATCTCAAAAGATCTAGGAGTTTCAATTCATTTAAAACTTAATATTCCTTTTCGTTTTTCATGGTGGAAATTGGTAAATCGTCATTTACCTACTTTCAAATATTTTGCAACTAGATTACGGCATCCCTTTTCTAGGTTGTAGAATATTGTGTTGGATCCTAGCTTGATGTTTCATTTGGGTGATACATCAAGAATTCTAATCAACATAACTTGAATTTTCTCCCGTTTTGTAGATGTCTGAATCTTACAATGGTCTTCCCAAATCCTTTAGAACAAGCTTTCCAAATGAAGATGACGTTCCGAGATACGATCAAGGAAATGAGAGTCATGCTTCACTTCCTCCACCTCCTCCAATCGTTCTCCCTGACCCACAAGTTCAAAGGCTTGAAAAGTTCAAGCTCACTCAAGCCCTTTTGGCAAGTAAACACGAAGATGGGAAACCTGTGTGTGCACACGTCTTAGAGATGAAGTCACACATTGATAGGTTAAGCATGTTGGGTGTCGAGATTTCAAGCGAGTTGGCTGCTGACTGGGTTCTTCAGTCACTTCCTGAATCATATTGTGAGTTCGTTAGAGAGTACTATATGATGGATCACGACGTGACCCTCATTAATCTCACCTATTTGCTTATAGCTGTTGAATCAGCAATGATTTGGCATGCTGGTCAAGCAAACTTGTCTGGTGAATCAAACTCCCAAACTTTAATGGACACTGGCAACATTGGAAGTGCAGAAATAACTAAGTCTGTGATTGTCCGATGTGCTGTGCCAAAGGAGTCCATTTGCTTTTATTGCCAAGAGAAGGGGCATTGGAGACGAAGCTGCCCTAACTACCTGAGAGATCTAAGAGATGGGAGAGTCAAGACGTATGGCTCTGCTTCAGGTAAAATCCATTATCTAACTCTTTTGAGTTCCTATTCTAGATTCTTAATACATGATGTGATAAGATTACATTTTGATGTTTTGTAGGATCGAAGAAAAGAGAGGAAGCTTGAGGGAAGAAGTGAGCCGAATCTAATCATGAAGAAATGGATTTCGATCGCATTACTTGAAGAATGGATTCTTGAGCTACTACTTGGAGTTAGAATAGATTGTTAAGAAATATGTAATAACATAGTTTTTCAATTGAATTGCATTGTAAGGACAATTTTTTTTCCGCAATAAAATGATTTTTGGTTTTATCTTATTTGTTTGTCCTTGCAATGAAATATATGAAAAATTGATGTTTGTGTACTTCTATTATTAGCAAAATGGATTTGATTCTTAATTATGTTATTTGTGGAAATATCAAATGTTTACCAAATAGGGAGAGTTTCTCATCGCCCAAGTTTCAATTGGACAGAAACTTGGAATCATGCAATGTGTATTGTATGATGAATGAAAAAACTTTCACATTTGGGAAACTTAGACTAATTCTTTGGCAAAGTGTCAATTGAAGGACAAGGAGATCAAGTACACAAGGGTGTGCGTTGATCAAGTCCACGACAAGAGTGGCAAAGATATTCGTCATGATTTACTAAAGTTTAGTAAATATGATTATACTTATAAGATTGAGTATAATTCTGAGTTAACTGAAATAGTTTCAATCAATAGCAGAACGAATAAGAAGAATCAAGAAGGCAGAAAGATAAAAGTTTCTCCATTCTAAGAAGAAGGGAGAGTACATTTTATTGTGTTTTATGATGAAGTCTTAATGATTAAGAACCATATCTCAATTGATCCTCTAAGTGAGTCTTAGTGCATTTGCATGTCTAAGAAGAGGAATCGAGAATTATAGAAATGGTTAAATCAAAGAGTCAATCATACTTCGTTCCAATATCAAGTCTTAGAGTCATACTCCAAGATTGTGACATTGAGTAACAAGTCTTAAGAAGGTTTATAACACTCATCAAATGTGGAATGTGGAAAAGTTTTCTTATTCTTGCACATTAGAAATTGGTAAGTTGTGATGTCTTGGATAAGACAAAGACCAACTAGGACCAATTTGTGAAGTGTTTTGTCTTGATAAGAACTACACTAACTCTTGAATATTTGCTTTGTCAAGAAATGTTTCTTGACAAGAGAATCTTATATGTCAAGGAGTAAGTGGGAGTCTTAATGGTCTTGAAAGGTTTCAAGAACAAATCAAGAATATACCTTATCGATCATCACTAGCACACGACTTGAGGTTTGCAACCTATCGTGCTGACATTATTTTGTTTTTGTGCCATTCCAATTGAGTTAATTGCGTATGTGAGTTCTATGAGTTCTCATTTGAATGCATACTAGAGCCTTAGTCGATGGAAAGTACATTGATATGTAAGGACAAGTTACTAAACTACTTGGAAGACATGGTGGGCACTTGTGTTACCATAAGGCAAGAAATCAAGATTAAGAAAGTTCAGTCCATATGAGTTTAGATTTGTCGCAAACCTTGGTTTTGGCAAATTCACATGGATAGGAACTCATGCACCATAAAATCTAAGTGTCATAAGATTCCCTCCTTCATGAAAATGACTGTGAGGAAATGCTTTCACTAAAAGAGATTTTAAGAAGATAGCGATTGTGAAAATTGTATTCTCAAAATTCGATTATGGTTACGGCATCCCTTTCCATAGTTCGAATTATGAGATTTGGCAATTAGTTTAAACATTTGGAACTTAGTAACATAAGTTCTGAATTGTTTAAACACACATATGAGCTATCTAAGACAAATGTGTATAAGGTTAAGAAGCCTAGATAAAGGCTTATCGAAGCATCTGGTATTAGAAATATGAATTTCAGAAATTCAATAGGCATTGTTTTCTGAAAGTTCATTTGTTTTCTGAATACATGTCAAAGCTAGTGGGAGCATAAGTGTTATGCTTATATGATAATAATCATCATGATAGTGGGAGCATAAGTGTTATGCTTGTATGATTATTATGGCGAGTATTGCAAGTTAGCAATATTAATTATAGAAAAACAAAGATTCAATTTGCAAAGTTGCATGGGTTGAAAAGTTGTTTTAATATAATTAAGGGAGAGAATATTATACTTCGTTTCAAAATCTAAAGCTTAGATTGAGAAATTTTAATATTTTCAGTCAAAGGATACATTGTGTGTTCTTAAAATTCGATTATGATTACGGCATCCCTCTTCATAGTTCGAATTGTGAGAACATGACACATAAAATATTATGGCAAAAGATTGGTAAAGTATCATATCTTTATGTAAGACATTATGCATCGTGTCCCATACGCTTCGGGTATAGGATTGATTGCAAATGTTATAATATTTTACCATTCTAAAATTTTCTAAATGTCTAGCGCATTAAGAGGGAAAAAGGACTAGAATTGGTTTTGACTAAAATAATTAAACAACTATCAAAGGATGATCCAAAGTTCGCTGAGGATTGGTCGCTTGTGAGTAGTTGGAAGTATGGTATTGGATGGACCATATCGACATTATTATGAATAGATAATTCTATTAAGAATGAGTTGTCATATGGAAAATGTGGAAATGTTTCCATATTGGGAGTTGGATATTGAGATTCTATGCCTAGATTAGAAACTTTTATGCAGGAAGGATGTTCAAATGAATATACTTTGAATGTGAGACTTCACGTCTATGGAATTGTCTTGTAACAATGTCCGATAGAGTACTTCATAATTTCATTAGCCAAGTCTTGGTGACTTTTGTTCTATGACTTTACGAAAGGATCGTTGCATAAGATGTTAGAATCTAGCATATTCTAATAGTAGCAAAGAACCTTGTGTTCTTACACTAATGATAAGCATTGGGAATTGTTAAATGAGCATCATTGAAAAGGTTTTTTCAATTAATCTATTTCACAAAGTAAGGACCGTAGGAAACATAGTGTGCATGCTTTATGCATGGGATAACTATTGTTGTAATTTGAGTAATAAGTTGATTTTCTGAAACAGTAAACGATAATAATGAGTAATCAATATGGTGGTTAAATAGAAGTGTTTTATTTACTCTCACAAGTTTGAGGCCATATAGGATTAAGTATTATTGTTATCTTTCAATTTACATGTTTTGACTTCCAGAATAACTAGGTTATTCAAACATCCACAGTCGGTCATACGTTGGAAGTAAGTATGAAGGAAGACTGTCATGAAGAGTCTGCAGATTGTCTGAAAGGTTTAGACATAGCACAAGTTTGCTGCAGAGTTCATGAGTGCTTTGATAAGATTAGAGTATTGGACTAAACCCACGCTCACTTGGATCACTTCATGGTTTTATCACGAGTGATTAGTGAGACGATAATATTGTATAATCTTGAAACCGAGACGTGTGAGTTGTTATTTGTTGGTCGGTTACACATTGATAATAAGTAAACGCACCAGTAACTTGGTGTTATAAAACTTATCGTTGTGTGTGATTCGATCAGTAAATTCAAGCGAGCATTTGAGTCGAAGTTTATCCATTCCTTTTATCCAAAGTGGGATAAAAGCGATATTTGTGGGCCTCTCGATGATTTAGTGATGACACCTAAGTGCTTGGCCAAGCCGGGACTAAGTTGATGTGTTCAATTGTAGTCTGTTATCAGTCGTCATAAATCGGAAGTCGGGAAATAGTATAGAGAGAATGATTGAAATTCATGTCTTTTGTCTATATGATATCTTGAGAATGGAGGAATATATGATCCCTTATCTAAAGGACACGCGTATCTGATAAGATTAGAGTTGACAGCGGCTTTTGAAAGCTACGATTGTTGATCAGGTTCTGAAGTCATACGGAAAATAGTTATGAGACTTATCCAAGTGGGAGACTGTTGGATTAGTGTCTAAGTCCATAACTATTTTGGTATGTACTTGACCCGATTATGAGCATGGTCCTTTTGGGTTGCCTTCACCACAGCAATATGTAGGATGAATTAAGGAGAGAGAGGTTTAAATATGATTTATTAATATATTATAAGAATAATATATTAAAGGAGAAATCATATTGTTTAATTAATATTAGTCAAGAATTAATTGATAATTAATTTTGTGGCTAAAAGAGATTAATTAAATTTAGGGGACTGGACTGCAATTATTGGATAATTGAGTTATTGGGCTAAGGAATGCTAAAGGAACAAGGGGTGAACGAAATTATGATGGGAGCCGATCATATTTTCGTCCATGGCCTTATCCAGAAGGTTCCATGGGCTGCTTAAAGTTTAAGCTGTCCATTAGGGTTTTGACTGAAACCCTAGCAGCCCACACAAGTATATAAAGGACCCCTTAGGCTCCAAAAACGTGTGGAACTAATTCTCTAGGGTTTCTATCCGTTTTTGGGCAGCCTCCTTTCTTCTCCTCTTCATCCAAGTTGTATATGGTGTTTGTGACTCCATTAGAGGTGCAGCACTTGAGGCACTAAGCTTTTGAAGCCAATCCAAGCAAGGAATTGATTGTTATTGTCATATAACAATCAAAGGTATTTCTATAAACCCTAATTCAGTTTATAATATGTTAGATCTAAGTTTATTAGTCTTGGATTCAAAGCATGTACAATAGAGAAACCCAGATCCAAGCATTAGAGTTTGTATGAGCACATAGGATTGTTCTTATGCATAAAACCCATCAATTATATGCTACATGTTACCCCATTGTAATATCATACACTCTCAAATCATGTTCATTGATTAATTTCATCCATTGGTCCACATCTGTGCATTCTGACACACAATATATATATATATATATATATATATATATATATATATATATATATATATATATATATATATATATATATATATATATATATATATATATAAGTTCAAATATTGATGAACATCTATTTGTGTGAACATACGAATAGTCTTATTTATTCTGTGAAAATTTCTAAAAAAATATGTTTTTTAGTAATGTGAATATATATAGATATATATACACACACACTAATAAATGGAAATTATTTTCGCCAAATGTCATATTTTCATTATTCTTGACATGTGTCATTTTTTAAGATTTTTGATTTATTGTTTTTCAATTTGTCATTTTATGGATTTTTTTTTTACATTTTATTAAATTGTACATAATAATTAAATGTTATATTTGTAATCAATGTAATAATAAATAAATATCAATTTAATTTATGCAAATTTACTTTTAATTTTTAAGTTTCTAAATGTAATCCAATTATTTTATTTATTTATTTATTTGTATTATTTGTTTAAATTTCAGAGAGAAATAAAAAAACTTAAAAATAACAAATCGAACGTTACATTTTAATGATTCAATATCTTTTATTTAATAATTCAAATTTATAGATCTTCATAATTTTTTAATGAACTTGTATACTAAATGGATCTCACAACTAGTATATATATATATATATATATATATATATATATATATATATATATATATATATATATATATATATATATATATATATATATATATATATATATATATATATATATAAACGTTAAGAAAAAAAAAAGAAAAAAAAAACCTGAAAAACCGAGTACATATTAATCTAAGAAAGGTTTTTTTTTTTAAATTTAAAAAAAAGAAAAAAAGAAAAGAATAAAAAAAATTAAGAAAAAGAAAAAATATTATAAAAACAGCAAAACCGAGTATATATACCTCTAAAATACGTTTTTTTTAACATTTTTTAAATAGAGTTAAAGAAAATTAAAAAAAAACAAAAGAAAAGAAAAATTAATCTAAATTATGTTCCACAGACGTTCGTCGCACGTGATTATTTTCTCGAGTCCATATTACGTTCCACGGATTTGCGTCGCAAGCGAATTCGTCACAAACTAGTAATTGCGTTTGACGTTTGTACATTTAACAATATGGGTGATGGAGAATTGTCCTTACGGTTTCTGCAATTTTTTGGTATATATATATATATATATATATATATATATATATATATATATATATATATATATATATATATATATATATATATATTACGTATTATGCTACATATCATTTTATGAAAATTTTAAATTAAATTATATTCATATGTT